>NW_006263624.1:895-1288 GCF_000469605.1 Apis dorsata | reverse complement strand
GTATATTTTCGTTCGACTTCGGCTCACGCGCTTGTATAAATAGGGGACAGGACGGGCGAGAGCGATCATTTCCTATCGAACTCGCGTCGCGTTAACATCGAAATCATAACATTTGAACTGAAAGTTTATAACATTGAGAATAATTTATTATTTATTGTTATATTTATTATACATACATTTTTCCCTTTTTGCTTTAACTTTTTATTTTATCTAATTTTTAATTTTTAATTTTTAATTTACATTAACTTTACATTTTTACATTTAAATTATTTAATTCATATTACATTTTTTTCAGTTGATTAATTTGATTTAATTTTTAACNTTTTTATTTTATTTTTAATTTACTTTATCATTCAATTTTTATTTTTATTTCTTTAAATATTTATTTTTTAA
>NW_006263624.1:0-738 GCF_000469605.1 Apis dorsata | reverse complement strand
ATTATTGATTTGACTTAATTTTTAATTTTTATTTTATTTTTAATTTACTTTATCATTCAATTTCTATTTATATTTCTGTAAATATTTACTTTTTAATTTTTTTTAATTTTATTTAATTTTACTTTCGATTCACTTTAACTTTCAATTTTAATTTTTAAATTTTATCTTAATTTTGGTGAAAATTTTTAATTTTGTTTAACTTTCAATCTTTAATTTTTATTTAAAAATTTTAATTTGATTTATATTTTAATTTATTCCATTTTTTTTTAATTTTATATTTATCGTTTAATTTATTTACATATATGTTTATTGCATATATTGTAATAATTTATATAATAAATATAATTATGTGGGTCTCGACGTAGTCACCTCCCCGTTGGTGAGACCCGGTAATTGGCATCGGTTTTCATTTTACATTATTTGGTTAAATTATTAAAAATATTACATTAAAAATGTTGTATTAGAATTATATTAGAAAGATTAGTTTTTGAAAACTGATGCCAAGCTAAGAACTACACTAGTTTTAAGTTTTAACTTTAAGTTTAATTTATTATTGTATGCTTAACTTGTAAAATTTTGATTATTTGGCAAGAAATTTCGGATATTTATAATTCGCGACATAATTTATTATAATTAATTATAATCTAAATTTTGATAACGAACAATTATAACGTAATTTTTCCAAATTATTCAAAATAAATAATTATTCAAAATAATTTTCCAAATTTTTTCAAATAA
>NW_006263623.1:264968-265661 GCF_000469605.1 Apis dorsata | reverse complement strand
AATGGTAAAAAAGTAAGCGGGAGAACGGTAAATATACGATAAATGTGAAAAAACTTCTTTTAATTTATGTTCTCCTAGTAGAAAATCGAATTTTTGGACAAAGGTAACCTTCTATTGTTCGAGCAATCAGAAATTTCCAAGAATTTGACGTCATTTCCAAGAAATTTAAAAATTCTAAGAAGTCGACCTCATTTCCTAGAATTTTAGAGATTCCGAGAATTTGACGTCATTTCTTGGAAAAATTTTTCGATCGACCTCCTATTATATCATGTTCTCCTAATACAAAATCGACTTTTCGGCCAAATATTTGGTTGGTTCGAATATTTAGAAATTTCTAAGAATTTGACGTCATTTCCAAGAAATTTAGAAATTCTAAGAAATCGACCTCATTTCTAAGAATTTTAGAGATTCCGAGAATTTGACGTCATTTCTTGGAAAAATTTTTCGATCGACCTCCTATTGTATTATGTTCTCTTAATACAAAGTCGACTTTTTGCCCAAATATTTGGTTGGTTCGAATATTTAGAAATTTCTAAGAGTTTGACGTCATTTCCAAGAAATTTAGAAATTCTAAGGAATCGACCTCATTTCTAAGAATTTTAGAGATTCCGAGAATTTGACGTCATTTCTTGGAAAAATTTTTCGATCGACCTCCTATTGTATTATGTTCTCTTAATACAAAGTCGACTTTTT
>NW_006263623.1:263672-264369 GCF_000469605.1 Apis dorsata | reverse complement strand
AATATCTCATTAATGTTTCATAATGAGATATTAAAAAATGAGATAAAAGTTATATGGTTTGAACAGAGGTATGTTCTCTTTAATTTTTTCACAAATGGACGCATTGAAGCCTTATGGAAATTAACGTTGTTTCTTTAAATAGAATTATATATTTTTCAATGAATTAATAAATGCAACACAATATTCTTTATAAGAAAGTATTAAGGCATTCATAGCATAAAACCATTAAAAGTTTAAAAAATATTTAATCAAATTAAATTATTTTTTAAACTACTGAGTTATTTGCTATATGGGATTTAATACTTTTTTTATAGAGAATGATGAGATGCATTTATTGAAGCATTACAGAATCTAAAATTCTATTTAAAAAATCAACATTAACGTTCATAAATCTTCTATGGATCAACATATGGAAAAATTAAGATTATAAGAATGTTTCTCTTTCGAAACCATTTAACTTTTATCTGAAATATTTTTTAATATTATGAAAAATAAACGAGTTATTCAAAATAATAAATATAAAGTCAATATGTAAATTTAAAAGAATTGTTGAAAAATAGTTAATGCCGGAAAAGACCACTGTAAAAAGATAAATAAAAAGGTAAGTAAAGATAAGTAAAGATAAGTAAGTATATAGTATTAAGAAAACTGTTGAAAAATATATAATAAAAAAAAGTAGCTGTAAAAAGGTAAGTAG
>NW_006263623.1:257700-261988 GCF_000469605.1 Apis dorsata | reverse complement strand
GGAAATGTAAATAAACAAACCGAAAATGTAAATAAACATTGAAAATGTAAATAAACAAACCGAAAATGTAAATAAACAAACCAATGTTTGTAAACAAACCGAAATTTTAGCGCCAGAACTCTAAATTTTCGAAAATTTTGAAATTTTTCATGAGTAAAATATAATTTGAAAGATGATAAAAATTTCTAAAAATGTAATATACTTACCTTATACTTACCTTATACTTACCTTTTTAATCTGCTATTATTTTCAGGAATAAATGTTTTTTTCAACAGTTTACTTATATCTAGTTATAAAATTTGATGTGCTTACCTTATATTTTCCTGATACTTATCTTTTTAGTCTACTGTATTTTCTGAAACAAATTTTTTTTACAATACTTTACTTATATTTAATTATATTTATAAATTTATAAATTTAACTTACCTTTTCTATATTTATTTCTTTATCATATTATTATTATAGTAACTGTAAAAAAAAAAGTAAAATATATTTGAAATATGAATATAGAATATATAAAAAACAATTACATATATATATATCTTAAGATTATTATATGAAATATTCAAACTAATAACATTAGATGAGATATTATTAAAATTGATAAAATATTACGTATAAAATCCTCGAAATTATAATGCATAATGATTGAATCTCTTGATACAAATTATATTTAAATCTCGATTGCTTTATCGAGCAAGCTAATTATTATTTTGAAAATTATACAAGTGATGAAAACATAGAAAAATTTAAAATTAAATTTCTTAAAAATCGACTATTTCCTTGTTTCTATGAAATTCCAAATTTAAAATGTATTGAACGTAACTGGTTCAAAAATTTTGTTATTTAATTTTATTTCTCTATAAAACGAAATCTATAATTTGTCCCACAACCTTTCAATTAAAATAAAAGGAAATTTAATACCTTTATTTTAATATTTTGCTGGAACATAATTTCTATTAACATTTGATAATTTTGGAAAAATTATTCGAAAAAAATACTTTTAATTCTTTTTAAGTATAAAAATTGTTTAAATATTTCATAAACAATTCTATAATTATAAAATGAAAACTAGAATTGAAAAAATAAATCATAAATATACATACTTTTGGAATAATCTATAATTTGTAACAATTAATTTAATATTCAATAATATTATGCAATATTATCCATTATTCTCTAAAAAGAATTCAATAAATCTTCTATTATAAAATATTATAAAAATTTCATGTAAAGAAAAATTATAAAATTTGATATACTTACCTGTTTTGTACTTATCTTGTACATATTTATCTTTCTGCTATTATTATAAATCTATCAACTATAAAAAAAATACAAAAATATATATAAAATATGCATAAAATATATAAAAAATATATAAAAACAATAATACATGTGATTATATGCAAATAAAATGATATAATAATTAATAGAGATTGAAATTCTTGAAAATTCGTCGTAACTCTTCCGATTCTAAACGTTTCTTTTCCAAAGAATTTTATATATGTAATTAATAATATACAAAAAAAAAAAAATAATGATTCAGCTTTTGCCGTTGATAACTATACACACGTCACAAATATGTAATAAAATAGTTAAAATATCTGTAAAACATTATATTACAACAAATCATAAATGAAACTTTTGATTTATATAAATGTTATTCAATAATTTTCTAATACATCTTAAAAATTCATTATTTTAATTTTGTAATTTTACAAACTATTTCCAACACTTTTTATATAGAATAACATTTTATATATTTTAATATTATAAAATTATTATATATATTTTATATTGTAAATTTTTCTCGTTCATACAGTTCGATATCATCGAGTTCGATCCAAAGACGTTCAAAATCCTGCTCAATTATCTGCAAACTGGCTCCTGTCCACTGACTTGCAGCAACATACCAGGCCTCATCTGTGCAGCGGAACACTACGATCTACCTGAGCTTCTACAAGCGTGTTTCCACCATGCAAAACAATTCTTACGGATCGAGATCGTATGCGTGATGCTGAGCGCGTTGGAGAATTATTGCTGGCGTTACACGTCCGCCTCAGAATTGGTCAACATGATCCTCGCTTTCATCGAAACCAGAGCGTATCAACTGTTCCAATCACCTGATTTCTTGACACTGAGCGAGTCGATGGTTCAAATGATCATGTGCAGAGGTCTCGAAGTCGGCGAGATTAGAAAATTCGAGGCGATGCTCGAGTGGGCGAAGAACAGGATTAAAGATAGAAAGTCGACCAAAGTCGATCCGAAAGTGGAATTCAAGCGTATCATGGACAGATTAAGTAGAGATTTGAAACTGCATAGGATAACACCACAGGAACTTATCAGGGTGAGAATGTTAATTCATTAAAGATCAAATATATTTTTTTTTATAATTTTTAATATAAGTAAATTAGAAATAATATTGAATTCTATTATTGTGACAATGAAAGAAAAGAATTTGGATTTGATTATCTAATATTTCTTTCTTTTTTTATCACTTCTTTCTAAAAAAAATATTCATTATTAAGCTCGAAAAGGAATTGAAATTAAAACTTGAGAGAAATAAAATAATATAACAAAACTGATTTCTTACGTCTATATCTTTCAGATCGTTCTGCCATCGAAAGCAATCAAAAACGAGAGAATTCTCGAAACGTTGATGTATCAAGCAAACTCTGGCATCTTCAGGAACGTCGATAGTTACTTGGAAGATTACAAGGAAAAAGTGCAAAACCAGGAGAGTTTCGACTGTGGCCTCTAAAAAAATATCGTGCATAGTGTATTAATTCAACAGCCCTTTTTACCTCTCTTCACCCTTATTAAAATGAAAGGAACAATACGTACCTGAGGAAAGTAGACTCTAACTACTACTAGTTCTTCGATAAATAAGGGTGGTCAACAAAAAGTAAAAAGAAATATCTCATCCAAGAGTTATTACTCCATTGAAACATCGTGTGAAAGAGGATCGAATTGATCGTGCCAAGGATCGATGATGGATCTCATAGACGATCATTTTTCAAAGATCTTCAATAAATTGTTCTTCCTATGAAAACACGTTTCGAACAACCGGTTGTTAATATAATTATAGAATCGATAGATATTGATCAAAGGGAAAAGTCTTAAAAAATAAAAGAATCGAATGGATATTCATATTGATCGTGACTATTATAGACGAAAAAAGAAAACGAAAAAAAGATATTTGATCGATTGAGAAATTTAATTTAACGTAAGAAAAACTGCACAAATTTCATATTATAGAAATAAAAATGAGAAGAATAAATAAAGCGAATGATATTGAAAGTAAAATCTCACTCAGCCATGGTTATTTATTTATCGAAATTTTGTCGAATGGAAATGAAATAGAAAAAAAAAAAAAAAAAAAAAAAAAAAAAAAAAAAAAAAAAAAAAAAAGAATGAAAGACGATAGATTTATAAAAATAAGAATAACAGGCTGAAAAAAAATCGACGGCAATGCGATGCCAACCATGACAATCTGTATAATAAAAGCAAAGAAAAATCAATATTAAAAAGAAAGAAAAAAAGAAAAAAAAATTGAAGAAAGAGAAATGCTATTAATGTAATACGATATAAAAGTAACGATGATTAAATTCTTGATAACAGAGCTCGAGTGAAATTAAATTGTATATACATACATAAACACATGTTGTGTATGTATATATATATATATGTAGATGTAAGAATGACACTAATGATAACAATAATATTAATAAATAATGATAAGAGGAATAATAATAGTAATAATTTAAAAAAAAATGGGATAAAAATAATAATATACGACGTTGATGTTGAGTGTGAAATTAAAAAAATGAGGAAGAATAAGGAGAAAAAGAAAAAAAAAAAAACTGGAACAAAAATATTCGAAGTCTGTTCTGTTTTCTATCGTAGTTTTTGTATCTTCAAAATACTCTAAGGCAGATATTCTAAAATTCACGGGAACAGGCTAGGCGAAAAGATAATATACACAAGAAAATAATATAAAGAGAGAGAAAGAAAAAGGAGAAATTTTCCTTTTAACAGATATATTTCTCGTTTTTTAAATAAATAAGTAAATAATAAAAAGAAGAGGCAAAATTTCTCCATTCGATTTTCATATCACGCTACACTTATTGACTTTTCAAATAAAAAAATTAAGAATATTGTTTCGCAGAACGATCGTTCGATAATTAATTCTGGCCTGATTCCCGAGTCTCATTGACTGCATTTTCACGAGTGAAATGAAAATAATAAAAAGACATACACGCACACGCATACACACATACAAATACAC
>NW_006263623.1:251845-257572 GCF_000469605.1 Apis dorsata | reverse complement strand
AAAAAAAAGGAAAAAAAAAAAAAGAAAAAGAAAAAAAAATACGCGCGATTTTACAATACACGCTGAAGAGGCTGATTTTCGTCCTCCTAACTCTGTCCCCGTTTCGCTTTCGCTCTCGCTTCTCGAATTGTCCTCGATTCAACTCCTCCGTAAATTTCAAAAGAAAGAAGATATTTTTTACACGATCACGACTCGACAATTTTTTTCCAATCCCTCTCTCACGTGTATTCTTTTTGTTATACGCAGACGTGTATCATCGAGAAATATTGTTCAAGAGATGGGAAAGAAAAGAGAAGAAGAAAGAAAAAGAAAAAATAAAAAAGGGAAAAAAAGAGAAAGAAAGTTGATAAAAGAGGATAAAAAATGAAATACTCGTCGATTCGCGGGGAGCGTCCAACTGTTAAGTGTCTTATTGTTCAGGCAAGCGGCTGGACGAAAGTAGATCATTTTTTTTCACATAGAAAACAAAAAAAACCATTGAGAAATCGATTGTAAAATACGTCCCTATGACCACGTGAGAAAAGAAGCACATCAAATTCTGTGAACTCTATCACAGATTTATCGAAAAATCGATTCAATTATTGATCGAGGAACACGGTTGACAGAGAAGAGAGGGCGTTTTGTAATATTTTTTAACAGAATCGTAGAAAAAATTCGAGAGGTACAAATACATACATATTATAATATGTAAATGATGTACGAGCAGAGACATCAGAGAGAAAGAGAGAGGGTTGATAATTAAAATAAGCTAACTAAATATGCAAACGTATGTGTAGCTGTAAAACAAGCTAGGAAAAGAAAAAAATGCAAAAAAAAAAGTATATTATATATATATTTAAAAAAAAAACACGTGTCGTATTGTAAACGTGAACGTTTGTAAAATTGAAATCGTGTCGGTGGACGATGATCTGTCACGCGTTCAACAATGTAAATACATTTGATCGCGGCGATTATTTTGTTTATATCTCGATCCTGAAACTCGATGTGTATTGAATTCAATATGCTATCTGTTGAACGACATTTTTGAATTCTTTCTGACAATTACAAAATTTTTAATTTGCAATGCCTGTAAAATTTATCAATTTTCATTAGAATAGATCATCAATTATCATTATCATTTGAAGTTTTTTTAATTTATTATAATTTTATATATATATTATATTATATTATATATATGCATTTCTATCAATTTGAATATAATTTATAAGATTTAGAAATTTTTAATAATCCAGAACTTCCAGTATAAATTTACTAAAAATTCATTAATCATTTAGATAATTCTACCGAACTGAATGTGAAAACAATGTACTGCTATAATATTTTTAATTGACAAGATTTAAAAATTTTTAAAGGTCCAAATTTTACAATTTTCTAAAAGAGAGTAACTATTGATGACTCGAAATTTATTGCTCATTATCCATTATACATGACTGTCCACGTAATTGTCACATTAAACAGTGATCTGGAATAACGTAATGCCACGTGGTTCCTCGTTTGCCAAATAAATGTAATATTACGTGTCGCTATAAATGAAATAATGTATACCGTATATATATATATTTAGCATAAATCCTCGGGAAGCTGTGTGATACTGCTTTAAATCCGTGGTTTATCACTGATAGTCATAAGCATATTATATATAACTACACGATGCGCAATTAATCGCTGGTCGATACACGTGAATTATTATATATTACGAGATTATTATACATATACATATACGAGACTTGCAGTGAATCGCTGGTCGATACAATCGAAACGCTGCATGTCCCGCCATATACAATGTTAAAGAAAAACAAATTCAACACTCTGTGATTCACAGCTCGTTGTGCGTGGAATTACGTGATTCTCAGATCATTGTTGATGAAAAGAAATAATAGAAAGAATATCTGTTCCACAGATAGCGTGTTAATTACAAATATATGACGCGTTTCTTCGCGATCGTCTGCAATCCAGATTTTCAATCTGTGAATGGTGACCCTGAGAAGATGGCAAAAATTTTTCAAGATTGAGATTTGTTTGATGAAAAAGAAAATTTTTTAACAAGATATAAATATATATCTTGTCTAATATGTAAAGAAGAAAATTTTTAAAAAATTAGAATGTTAAAAATTAGAATTTCTATTATTTTGATCTTTATGAAATATTATTCCTTAAAAAGATACTAAATTTTTCAAAAAAGTAAATTATAAAGCTGATCGAATAAATAGTAATGATAATTATTTTTTAAATTTGAAAAAAAAACGAATTATAAATTATTTTCTATTATTACAATAAAGGGTTACGATTCGAAAAAAGCAAAAAAAAAAACTGGCTCAAAAGTGACAAGATCAACGTCTAAATTTCTAAACGTCGCTATGCTCTCACGTTGTCGTTCATCTTCGTAAGTGCGAAAAATAACAGAATTTCCACGATACATCATGTCCACGATGAATATAAAAAATTTCCTCTAAAGGAATATTTGTATTACGAGTATACAAGAGTAAATTCATTAAAAAAAGGATCGTGGGCAAAGTGTAACTCGTGTAATTCTGTTAACTCAGTGTGTAAGTGTAGATGTTTTAGTGTGTGATCGAAGTGTAATCGATTGATCGCAGTATCGATATATCAATTGTTCCTGGTTTTTCGAGAAATACTGGGGAGATCATTTGTCACAATGTGACGAAAAACATGGAGGCATAATTTAAATACAGACTCATAAATACGTGTTTCTATTATTTAACTAAATAAAAATCATTTAATTTTAATTTAATTCTCTAATTCACAAAATTCATAAGTTTATTTTGTATCGAATACTAAATCTTTCAATCGAAAAAAAAAATGTATTATCCAAGATAAATACTTTAATTTTTTAAGATATTTCTTAAAAAAATACTAGCCAATGGGTCAAGTAAAAACTTATGCCTCCATACAGGGATATTCTCTGCGATATGCGTGCACTGATGTACAAAAAGCGAATTTTTTTTTTTATGCTCGACACGACAGTCCTAGTTACGTTGTTCGATGATACATCGCGAGATAGGAACAAATATCTTGAAAGAGGATGAAAATCTATCCAAAGGATTAGAAAAATCAGAAAGATAAAAGAAAGAAGCGAAACGATACATCGTAGAAAAATGGTTCGAATCTCGATGAGAAGAAAAGAGAGAAAAAGATATTTTCATCGAAAGCGATTCTGTCCAGCCATTGCCGACTACTGTTCAACACTGTAGAAGTATTCATAAATCATAAAAGAAGATAAAAAGATGAATGAAAACAGAGATATGAGGAAAAAGAGATAGAATTAGACAAACAAAAGAGAATGAGAATTGACAGAGTGTATGAATGAAACTATACATATATATATATTCGTATATAAATATATAATATATATACATATATGAGGTACACACACATACGCACACTTCACACGTACACACACATGCACAACTAATGCAACACAGGAAGACGAGAATTATCGTGACGAAGATACCACGATCCGGATTGCGGCGAGTATCGAATACGTCGCGTTTTGAATTCCAATTCTTAAGTTCGGAATTCGATCACGAAATGCGTGATGGACGTGCAAGAGGGTTGTGTTTATAACGATACAACGCTTATCCTTATGAGGAATATCGTAACGAGGGCTGCATACCGCAGCACGATGGTATTTTAACCCCTTTGTACTTGGAGAAAGCATCTCGCTCGGAAATCGTATCGAAATCCTAGATTTCGATGATGCAAGACTGTTTTTAAATAATATTATACATATCAATTTTATGATATTTTGAGGAACGAAAAGAGTTTAAAGATATTTAAAAATTTTTGGAGATAAATTAGTTGATCGATTTTATCGTCTTTGCTATTTTTTTTTAAAAAATGAAGACATTTTTTAAAGAATTTTTTTAATAGCGAATTTTTATATTTAATTGAAAACACTTTAATAATTTTTTTTTTTTACTATTTTCTAAAAATAGTAAAAACCTTTATTATTTTCTAAAAATGGAAAAATTTTTGGTACTGGATTTCATCAATATTTCATTATTTTTCAAAGAATTGAAAAATTTTTTAAAGATAATTTGATTAAAAATAATAGAATTTGTTTCACTCGAATTCATATAATGTGAAATTTATATAAAAAATAAAGACATGTCTATTATTTATGATAAATAAGTAAAAGAAGAAACATATTTGAATTATCATTAAATAATTAAATTTTGGAACGAGGTTATCATTCTATTATTCGACTAGTTAATCAATAGTTTTATGCATGTTTTTTTTTTTATATATATTTTTAAAACTTATAATTATTATAAGTTTTAAAAAGTACAAAAGGGTTAAATACATCCCGTCATCTAACAATATTCTCATTTTCATCGTTCTAACGCTATTCACTGTTAAAAAAAAAACTCGCTGTTCACTTTTGCCGACAACTTTCGTCGACTTCGGATCTTCATTGTCATTGTTGTTGTTGTTATTGTTGTTATAAATCTATCCGCCAATTTCTACATCTATATATCACTGGTCCGGAGTATGCACGCTGAATCGAATGAAGATTAACCGAGTGCTCGAGTACACGCAGAAATTTCCAAAAAAGCTAGAAAATATTTATTTTTAAATTTAATACAATCATTTATTATCTCATTATTTTATAAATATATAATTAATCTAATAATTTCAAAATTTCTACTTTAAAATATGATAAAATAAAAATTATTAAATAAAAATTAATTTAACCAAGGAACGTTAAAAAAAATAAACTCACCCATTTTAGATTTCTCAATTCTTTATTTAAATATTCCAAATACATTACATAAGTTTCGCGTATCGTTCAAATTTTTTTCTTTTCTTTTCTTTTCTTTTCTTTTTGTTTTTTTTTTTTTTATAATACTCACAATTTTACAGGTCCAGTAAAAATAGCGTTCTCGGGGTATCCGAGTCCTCGCCTAATGTTCATCAAGTGTTTCTCAAGTACCCGGATACTCTCGTTGTGTCTGCGGAACACGAATACAATCAACAGACACTGATAATGATTCGGTATGCATGTGTTTTATGTATGCGTGTAATATATTACATATATAAATTATATACATGTATATGTGTGTGTTTTATGAGTGTGAAGAAAAGAAACAAGAGGTTAAAAAAGAAAAAAAGAAGAAGTTTCATATAATGCGTTTTATGATCGGTATTATGCGTTTTATCGTTCAGATAAGATATTAAATATACCTATAGGAAACCGAGAGGTTGGTATTTCAATACGATCATCGTAAGAGGTTTTGATCGCTTCGACAATTCGATATTATATTCGTCTATCACAATCGCCGTGAACGTTTTTCGTTTGTTCGCTATCTCCAACTATGACACAGTGCTTCGTGTTATGTCAGCAATATCATTCGGATTCCTGTCCTCCTGCATTTTTCTTGAAACACGTCGTATATCGCTGAACTCATGGTTATTTACGGTTATTTCATATTCTCGTGCAGAAAAATCAGATGTGCGGTGATTTTTTTTTTTTTTTTCTCGGAGAATACGAACGATGAGGATCCGAATAATATTTGCGATCCTAAGTTTGTAATATTCCTCTGGTTGTATGCGTGGTAAATACGTGTATATCGTACACACGACAGATTCCTCTGTCACATTGTCCTCCCCCACTGCTGACGCGCGAAGAATCTACTAGGAAACTTTTTGTAAAAATTAGCGAACATTCGGGACTCGCCGTGAGTCACGTTGACGTGGTGGAACGAA
>NW_006263623.1:243314-251580 GCF_000469605.1 Apis dorsata | reverse complement strand
AAAAAAAAAAAAAAAAAAAAAGAAAAAAAAAAGAAAAAAAAGAAAATTTATTGTAATGAAGCTACTGTGATGTTACTGTTGAATATAAAAAAATTATATATATAAATATATATATATATATACATATATATATACATGAAAGATGCTGTATTTAAAAATTGTACGAGGAGTGTTTTCTTATTTACACCTTCTTGCTGAACAACGATTGTGTATTAATTGTATTGTGGAAGTGGAAATATGAGAAAAATTGAAATGAAAATATTTATAAAAAAGAACAAATTGGAAGATTCTTTCTGTTTCTATTCATTCTTTTTATCTTTTCTTTCTCCTCCAGCTCGTTCTGTTGGCTAATGATATCAGTTCAACGCTATCAAAAATACACATTTTTCAGAGAAAAATACTTTTTATTTCGCAGTTCATAGGTAACTCTTCTTTTTGGTAGAACAATCTTGAATCGGATTCAGACGGATGATTTATGCTCGAATGTTTTTCAAGTTGTTCAAACACAGCCATTGATAATACAATGCCGAATAAAAGCTCATACTTTGTCGAATATGATGAGATTACGAGTGAATCCGATTACTCTAAACGTATCTCCTTCTTCTCCTTCTTTGTCTTTTTTTTTTCCTTTTCTTCAATTTTTCCTTTCATTTTTTTTTTTTTTTATTTTTTATTTTTATTTTCTAAACGATTATTTCTCGATTACCATCCGTCTATGATACGTGCACACGCAAATTGGAATATCTAATACGTGTTTTTCAAGGTGTGTGCACAATTGTGCGAATACTTGCGTGCATACAACTTCTGCGTTGTACTAATCAGTTTTGCTTATTAATTTCAAAAAGGACATATACGAATTTTTATGCGCAAGCTTCACCGCTTGAAGCTTCGATATACTATTAAATTACGTATTTTAAAACTAGATCGCATTTGTATTTTTGCAGAGAATGAGGCGCACGTTATAAAATCAGATTTATTTACAATTCTACAAGACCGATTTATATTTCCTGTACAAATCGTTTAATCGCAAGAACGTATGCGAACTTTTAAAAAAGTCTAGTCACCATATTAAAACATTGCTTCTGACTCTAGACGCAAGCCAGTATCATATATTTAACAGAAATACTTCTTTCTTATCACGTCAAATATCGCTAACTGTGATTCATCGATGCGCTGTGTAACTAAGGTACATAGTGCTTTCGTGAAAATGTTTATCACTTTTTTTTTTTTTTTTCATTTTGTCGTTTTTGACCATTGGCATCGCGTGCAAAGCCTTATACAGTCTTATTTAAAAAACGCAGACCGAATGGTCGATGTATTATGTACAGTTTACGTACAATTAGTCACACTTCCAGGAATCCTGAAAACAACTTTAAGACAAATTAGCATAGTCTTATTGTCAATTTTGAATGCCACTTCACCATTTTGCCCTAACACTCCAGTCTTTTGGTGTCCAATGAAGACACTTAGGATCTATTCTGATTTGCCTCTTTTCCATTGCGGCTGTGTGTTGCTCGATAATCTCCCTGTGAATAAACATGTTTTGTCAGTGAAGTAGTGGAAGAAATCCTCGGTATGGAAAGAAGCTAAATGTCTGCACGACTCGTTTCCTTTAATGACGCATAGACTAGCCAATTACCTATTCAATGTCACAATATATTGTCCTTTGTAGTAATTAATAAGATTCAAATTTTGAAGCGTCGATATCACGTCTTCTTTCTTAATCGACGTCAGCTCGCATATCTCACTTATCGTGATTTGAGGTTTTTCATTTTCTACTAATGGCTTTACGTTCAATAGAATGTCCAATATAGTATGAGCCCAATAACTTCTATAAGATAATAATCCCAAATCCGACAATGGTTTTTCAGGTGAACCTGTTTTACCTTCGAATTTGGATAATTCGTATGAAAATTCTATTAATAATTTTCCGTAACCCCTTCTTTGATACGGTGGCAGTGTAAGAATACAAGCTACATTGTGATCTTCGGACGATTCTTTCTCCTTCGAGAAGTAACCAACTATATGGTATCCTCTACTATCAAAATTTGTCATTATATAAAATAAGAATGGATCTGTGTCATAATATAGCGTTTTATGATCCAAAAATAATTTTGCTAATAGACATAGATTTTGTGCGTAATTTTTGTTTTTTCGACCGTCAATTTCAAAAAATGATATTGAACCTTTTCTATATATTTCATTGCCAGGTGGATGTCTTAAATTACATTTTGCTAAATGTCGCTCTAAACATTTTCGACTTTTTCTATATTTCAAACAGAATTCACAAATGTATATACATGGTAAATGTACCATCTCTTGCGGATATGGACTGAAATACCAAGGTCTTATTCTATGACGACCCAATTCTATCAGTTCAACATTTTTCATTCTAGTAACTATATCATCGTGATGATGCGCCACTAATGAACCAGTTGGCCTTGGACCAGGTGTTTGCGGTGGACCATCCTGAGAATCATCATTTTCTATAAATGTGGCCTTTCTTTTTCTAGACATTTTCTTTTGTAATGCAGCTTGCAAAACTGCAGAACCATTGACTGGTTCATTACAAAGGCTACTAGGGCTAGGTGGTCTACTGGGTACTTGTTTTTTTGGCGTTGCTGCACCAGTTCCTGGTGTGGTTCCATCTCGACGAGGGTATTGGACTTTTCGAGTGTCCAAACAATCTTCCGTAACCCATTCATCTAATCGTTTATTGACTAAAATATTGTACATTTAGTTAAACGGTTGTTTATGTACATATATGTAACACCTCTCTTCTTAATTCGCGTTATACTTACAATCTACATAGTGAACATAATAACACTTGACACCATGTACTTCTTTAACACTGATGATTTCAGCAAGAGCTGTGGATGACAAAAGGAAATTTTTGATAAACCTTTATTATTACACCTAAATAAGTGGAATCATAATAGACTCCCAAGAAACAATAGAAGACAGCATGTCATACAAACTATTATCATCCAAGATACCTAAACATAACCTAAAAGTTGAACTAAACAAAATGTATGGATAATGAATATCAATACTTCATTAAATACATTTCTGACTTATAGAATATGATTGCAACGATATTAATGAATAAAAATATTAGTATGTCTATGAAATATGCGATTCAATAACACACTTATTAAATGGTTTTGTCATACAAAAACATATACGTGATTTCGAGAAAAAAATCACAAATTTCTTAAATATGGATTAATTAATCAAAAATGAACACTTTACTTACGCCAATCATCCGTTCCATGCATTCTGACTGGTAAACGGCAGCCTTCCACCAGCGAATTCTGAAAGTAAGGTTAGAATCTTATAAGATATACATATTCGTAATCACCAGCTTCTCAATAAAAAATTATTAATATAATCATGATCAGTACATCGTAATACTTACCACTGAGTCGCATATTGTTTCGTGCTCGTCGTGTTCCTCGATCATTTCAATCACAAATGAAGAAACTTTCCACCGAACACGATTTTGTTTTGAAGCGTTCACGGTACTGACGCGAGCGCCGCACCGCTCGCTTCGCATATAAGAAGAACTATGTTCGAACATATTCCCGCACTATCGAAATATTGAATCGAAAAGTTTATATTGAATATCGAAATTTCGATTACCGCGAAATTCAACTTTAAAAACTAAGCGCTAAAACATCAATCGTTCTTATACTATCTTCTATTATTTTACAATATTAAAGAGAATATTATTTTCTTTTATCCAATTTTCTTTTATTATATTTTAAACACTTGTTACATATTTTTATGTAAATATTATTACTAAATTATTTATTATTATTACTATATTATTACTACATTTATTACTAAATTATTTTAAATAAAAACAAAATCTTTTTAAATTTTTTTAATTTGGAAATACAAAATTTAATATAAAAATCAAAACTTGATAATTTGTTAAAACGATTAAAAAAAATAAAAAGTACAAATAGAGATTCGTATTCGTATATGACATCAAATAAAATTCCCCTTTAAGAATACGATGGGTTGTCGAGGTACGCGAGATAATTAAGTAAGAATAATTCAAAGGAAGGTGAATAGCAGGGTTACTGCGATATATCATGAAAGATGCTCGCACTTGCACGCAATTAATTTTGAAATACATATCATTTCGAAAGAGGAGAATTTAGTATAACGCCGTTTCCCGCGTGTATTTCGCACGTTCTCCCCTTCGTCTTCCTTCTTTGGCGTTGCTTTTAAGGTTTGTAACGTAAAGCTATTTTAGTCACTCGAGACAATTTGAGGTGACATCTTATTCTACTTCGTCCCGTTGTAAAAGAGTAATATCTATACGTAGACATCGTAAGTTCCTTCTCTCGTCTCTGTCTATCCCTCTGAGGCATAAATTTCGTATAAAATATTCCCAGCATGAAAATATTCTCTTCCCGGTGAAGTGACATCTTATTCTATTCAATTCGTAGCGCAAAACAATCCAACTCTGCGAGATTACGTAAATTCCCTTTCCGTGTACCAGGCCGTTAATGCGAAGTCATACTTGAAACATCGTGCAATTTCCGCCGTTACTTACGAATCCACCCCTTTTATTCCGATTACGTTATTCAATACCGACTAATTACAAGCAATAATGTCGACGTTTGTGAGGCTAATCAGATTTCAAATAGACCTTCATTCGTCACTAAATTATCGCAGTATCGTTGAACTTTAAAATCCTTATTCTACTCCTTTCCCTGTTTCTTTTTTTAAATAATATTCCAACGATATTCAAATCATCCTATTTTTCTATATTTTTTATTCATGAAAACAAAAAAATTGATTAATTTTTTATATAAAATATAATATTTTTATTAACTTTGTAAAATATTTATATATATATATCCTTATATACTTACGTAATTTATATTTTAAACAAAAAACAAGCTTTCATCTAAATTTTAAATATCAAAAAGCAATATATAAATATATATCATTTTAAAGCATAAAAATTATCCAATTAAAAAAAAAACCTACCTAAAATTCACACACTTACTCGATGCCAAGTGTCTCCCTTCGATCCCATCCCTTTTCTCTCAAGTCTCGTGAGAGTTGCGCGAAAAAGAAAAAGAAGAAGAAGAAAAAATAATAATAACGATCATCGTTATTTTCAGATATAACAGTTTCTATAACTAAAATTACGACTGGTTCGATCGACCGTGTCGTATCGAGTGTTCACCGTCGGCTGCCTCCCAGTCCTGCGAGAGCCCCACCCGGTGTACACACGGTTTCCTACGCCTATGTACCCCGGCCCGTGTGCACATATATGTACGCGCGAAATCTGCACCGGTTACATATATGCGCCCGTGCACATAAGTGTACTCACATCGGGCATATATAAGGGTTGATAGTGCTCCGGCGAGCAAGCCACCCTTATGTGCAGGGCGTGGCCAGAGTCCACCAATCAGAGGGCGGGGAATCCCCGAAAGACCAAATCGAACGAAGTAAAAATTTCAGCGGTCGCGTCAAACGCCGACGCCAAAGGGGATGAGCGCGGTTGATCCGGGCTTTGCATTTTCGTTACTTATCCTTGGTTCGGGGTCTACCACTCACTCCAGTGTATCTTTTCTTATTTTTATTCCGTTTCTCTTCCGGTTTTCGCGTGATCGTTTAATTGCGATTAAGGGATGCGCCGTAGATTTGGTGGGATGAAATTAATTGTTACGATTTCGAAGAAAGTTCGTTAGATTGTTATTTTTACTCCGTTCCTGCGAGTTTAACTCGTTTAATCGTGGTTTAAGGGGTAGATGTTGAATTAATTCTGAAATTGGAAGAGAAATGAATATTTAATACTTTTTATTCTTATTTATTTTTTAGGGATTTTTAAAAAATGTATTCAAGGAAAAGTAACTAAATAAATCGCAATAAGCATATAAAAATATTTCGCGCGAATAATAACGCAGAAAACGTAATCAAATTCTTTTTACATGAATAATAAACCTAAATACAGATTCACAAAAGTGATATTTATCATCAGAACTTTCTTCTTTACAGAGTAAGTATTTACATATATCCTCTTATTTTTCTATACCATTTAATTAACTTATATAATACCAAATAAATATGTAATATACTATATACACAATAATGTAATGTATATAATTATGTAACACTTAAATAAATGTAATATAAATGTATATATAATACTACAATAAATACAACGTTACAAAAATAATTATTACTTTTTATTTATTACCTTATACCTCATACCTTAAATCCTCCCGATATTTCCATAAAAATTACCATGTCTTATCAACCGTCGAAAAAACATCTCATCGTCGACACCATTGCATTCCAGTGGACGTAACGGAAAACCACCCTATACGTTTGTCGCAAACGAAAAGAGAAAGAGGATATAACTAGGAAGTAAAAGAAAGAGAGAGAGAAGTAAGGTAGACAAAGTAGCGAGGTCTGCGTTTAATAGCCGTAGTGTTACCTCAGAGGCCTTTCGCCATTAAGAATCCCGCAAGACCATCCTCGCGGGCTCTCTCCGGCTTCCAGGCCGCGTTACCCCTTTCCGCAATTCCGACATATTACACGGTGCCCCGGCGGAGTGGATGTAATACATGTTCGTAGCCGACTATAACTATATATCGCCGGTAGGTAGACCTCGGTACCACTAAAATCATTAGAAACACGTGCGCCATGCAGCGCGCAGAATCCCCGTCCCTTGCCATTAGAATGCTTAGACGGTGTTGTATCCGGAGATCAATATCAAAACAACGCCGCATGACCGCCCACTCTGACGGAAAATCCGAAGCGAGGAAACTCGACGTGTTTTCCTGGAAAACTCGTCTTGAGTTGAGTGATATTCGATGTTTGCAATGGCTTTTCTTTCTTGCAGGATGGTTTTTATTTTTAAATTGGAAAGAAGGATCGAGTGAGTTTTGGGAGGGTGGATTTTGGGAGGGTGGATTTTGGGAGGTGGATCGATGATTAGATTTTATGATCGCGTCAATGATTGATTTTATGTAATTTGAATTTGATTGTTTGATGAAAGAAGCGTTATAATTGTTATAAGAATTATTAATTAGTTGTCGATGATGCATATTCGAACAGTAATTTTTGAATTATTTATACTTTTTAATGATAAAGTCCGATAAGTAAATAACGAAAGCTCAATTTAGCATTTTGTTGTAAATGTAAATAAATAAATTCTTAGAGAACCTACGAATTTTACAATTTTTAAAATTCCTACGATTCAT
This sequence comes from Apis dorsata, assembly GCF_000469605.1. NCBI lineage: Eukaryota > Metazoa > Arthropoda > Insecta > Hymenoptera > Apidae > Apis > Apis dorsata. The sequence goes on along the minus strand of NW_006263623.1, from coordinate 244,345 downwards.
AAAATCGATCGAAACTATATCGAGCATCTCTAAAATGGGAATCTCTAAAGTGTCTCGTTTAAAGACATCGAAACGTGGTCATAAATGAAAAACGATATCCGCCATCTTTAGCCCAGGTGAACTTCTTGTTCCGTTTGCCGAAGGTAACGACTGACCTCTTCGCAGAATTTTTTCGCGCGCGCTTGGTTTCACCCCTCTAAAGCAAACTTTGCGTTCGCCTCAAAGGGGGATAGGGTTCTCTCCAACCTTGTTAATCGTTTGCACACGGTATACATGCTTCATGGTGGACTAAATATGTTGTGCTGCTCGAGAACCGAAAATGGAAGACTCGATCTTAGATAGCACATCTGAAACATACAAAAATTTTCAACATATTAGTTAAACGCAATGTATTAATTTGTAAATTATTTATAAGCCAAGATGATCAAAATTCTTGATCTTGATACCAAAATATATTATTAATATTTAAGTTAACATTATAATCTAATTTAACTTCAACAGAATTGTTTTGGTTTTTGTATAATTCAATTATCAATATCTTTCTCTAAAATTCTTTCTCTATTAATGTATCATTGTTACATTGATTAAACCTTCAAAAACTAATTAATACATACACCACTCGATCAACGACCGAAAAAAACATATGCATTATAACCCTCTCGTTTCTCAATCAAATTGTAAACTTTCGCAACAACTTACGTGTCTACTTTCGCCCCTTTTTCATCGAATTACGTCAAAGGGGAGGAAGCGATGAGGTGGATGACGAAGGTGAACGAGAACACGAACGACAAGGAAAATGTAAAATAAAGAAAGAAGGTCAAATAAGAGGAAAAAGAAGAAGAAGAAGAAGAAGAAGAAGAAGCAGGTCGTACTTTCCTCGTCGCGCTGCTTAAAATTCATAAGGCGCTCTGTTTACTTACTAAAGATACGCGGCCCTCCACCCCTTTTCGCCGGCGTGCCACCCCGGAACGCTCACCGAGGAGAGAGGCCGTGCTTTATCGCGGAAAATAAAATTATTGGTTGCACTTTTC
>NW_006263623.1:241153-242701 GCF_000469605.1 Apis dorsata | reverse complement strand
ACCCCCACCTTCCCCCTCCCTTCCTTCCCTCCCTCCCCAGCTTGGAGGGAGGGGATTGGTTCACGAGGGCTCGATGACGATCTGCCATGGATTAACTCGTTTACGGAATAATCTTGAATATCTTGGAACAATAGATTTCGAAAGATGGATAGATAAAGGTAAATATTTGGATTTCTTTGTAGACATTCGTTTATTTATAAAATGAATATTAGATTGAAATTTTTTGTTGTGATAAAGTGGTTTTAAACGAGTGATTTAAGAAATAAAAAGAATGAAATATAATTATAATTATTGTGTTTTAATTAATTTATACTCAATGTGAATGTGTATATTTGTTCATAATATATGTTACGAATAATTCAATTTTTCTATCTATGAAATGATATGATATAACTAGTTTAAGATTGAAATTAGCTTAGAGCATAATTTAATCGTACGTTTAATAGTAGATTAATAATAATTAACGATTGATATTCGAGTCTAGTTCGAGTTTAGTATCAATCAACTTAAATCGTTAATAGAATTTTAATTAAATGATGATTGACAATTAATATTTTCAACGATTAATAGTTATGATTAACCACAAATTTGATCGTTGATTGATTTGTTCTAATATAAAAAAAAAATTGGGATATATATCGTATTAAAATTAATTTTAGAAACTAATAATTAAACGGATTTTAATTTCACCGACAATTTATTCATTTTCGATTTAAATATATCACGTATCAATTTCATAAATCATTCATATCAATAAATTATTCGTTTCATAAATTCTTTCAACAAAGGAAAGAAATTGATACAAATTTAAAGAAATCCACGTATCCACGAAACTCAAAATGCGAAACGAATACGCAAAATGAATCGAATCTTACAAGTTTAATCGCGAGAGTCTTTGTTAAATCATCTCCATTTCCCAATAAAACACGCTCATCGTCGATTCGATAACGGGTAATCCCCGCCAGCTTCCTTACCTCGATTTTAATATCAACTACCCTTACCACTCCTGAAACGAATTTCCCGACAACGGAGATAAAATTCAACGACCTAGTGGAGCGTGGGAGGTCAATTAACGTCGTGGCAAAAAGGTGACCGACACCCTCGAAAGCGAAAGTGAAAATTCTCTGACACGATTTTCTTCTGTCATTCACTTGCAACTTATTCTTTATATACTATAACTATATATATAATATATATACCACACAAAAGTATTTATTTTTGACGTTCGATATACCTTAATTTCTAAATTAAAAAAATAATTTATAAGAAAATTTTAAAGAAAATAATAAATACCCTTCGTTTACGCGCACGTACATCACCATCCAATTTAAATTTAATGCACGCGCAATAAGAGCCAAATCCACCTATGCGCAACCGCCCCCGCGTTATAGCTCGTTGCTCGGGGCGACGTGGAAATAAAGTACCCCCGTGGTGTGACGGTATAACGCGAGACACCAACTATTAACTCATTAGTCGAAGTTCTTCGTATTATCGCATTCTCTTTGAGGCCGGCTCGGTATTCTCGCATTCGCGGGGTGGTTGGAGGGG
>NW_006263623.1:240423-240783 GCF_000469605.1 Apis dorsata | reverse complement strand
AGGTAAGAGGCAGGGACGGTGTGTGTGCTCGCGGAAAGGGTGGTAGCGCTAGGGTGGGTGGGTGGTTGCACGCTCGGCATTGTTTCGAACAGGCGTGTACACGTACATACATCTATTTGGCACATAGATAAAGCATCTTAGAGACCGCCGTAGAAGGGAAAGCTAGGATGGGAAGAGGAGAGAGATAAAGAGAGAGAGAGAGAGGATGAGAAAGGAACACACGGCAGGAAGGAACGAAGATGACGATGACGAGGGACACGAAAGCGGTGGATAGAAGAGGGGTAGGGTCGGGAGTGGCCGGAGAACGTTGGCAGAAATGGTGACGATGTCGACAGGGGTGGTTGGGTAGAGGAGGAGGTG
>NW_006263623.1:235378-240220 GCF_000469605.1 Apis dorsata | reverse complement strand
AGCCATCTTGCCACAAACTTGACTCGACCAATCAGCGTCGAGGCTGTGGTCACCGTTGTACCCTCGCTCCCTTTCCTCCCTCGTATCTCTGCTCTATGTTCTCTCCACGGTCCCTCTCACCCTCTCGCGGCCGACCTCTCTCTCTTATGGTCCGTAGTAACCCGGCACACAGCAGCACCTGCCAGCCAACCCTTTAATTCTAATCAATTTACTCTTGCGCGAGCCTCAACCCCCCTCGTGTATCCTCCTGAGCACGAGTGAACCTCAACCGCGCGCTGCCTCTCTCCTTCGCTCCCTCGCCCCTCGCCGCGACGAGCCTCCCATCCTTCCCTTGTAACTTCCTCCCCATTCCTCCAGGTCGACTTATTCGCGATCCCTCTCGAACGAAGCCTCCCTTCCTCTCCCCTTCTACATCTGATAACGGAACTACGTTCGGCCGCATGGAACTCCTGCTAACCGGCTAAATAATTAGCGCGGGGAGATTAATTGGCGAGAGTTAAGTCGCGAGGTTGCACGGTAACGACCCTCTTGCGACCGTGCTTGCGACGACAAGTCGAGATAATCCGGAGGGTGCAACGTGGACTGACCACCGTGGAAATGGAAATTAAGGATTAAGGGAGGAGAGGAGAAAATTGTTTGGACGTTAAGAAATCAAGCAACGTGATTCGACGAGCATTAAAGACAAGACTGAAATTAAAATATACTTGTAAAATCATTTATGTATAGTAATTGTTATTGTAAAGTAATTGTAAAAAAATTAAAAATAAAGAAGAATTAAAAATGAAAAGGATTTCTTTTTATTTCCCTTCCCTCGTATCAATATATATATATATATATAAAACGTTGGATACACTTTTCTCGAAAACTCGAAGCACGGTAATAAAAGATGGAAAGGATGCAAGATTCCTTACAAGAAAGAGGTGAAAAACAATTTGATCGGCCCCGATTCACCTAGGGATAGTTAAAGTTTACGCTTCGAACGGTCGAACGACTCCAAAGCTTGCATAATTTACTTAATGGCTCGTAGACTAACGACGCTGTTCATCGTGAACGATGCCTGTGCAACTTGCCAGCTATTCCACTCTCAGGTTGGAGCGCCATTGGACAAAAATTTATGCTAGTTACTTTGGCCTTACACCCTCCGATGAATTATTGCTGCTTGCGCAAAGTCGATTCAAACGATTTTGGAAGAGCTTTCGTTTTCACTTAAAAGACAACAGTATTTTCTTTCCTTTAACGTCCGTTCCTATTTTTGTTTCAAATGAGATAAATTGCTGAATGAAATTTGATTTGACCGATTCTTTATCTGACTCATATTTTTTTTTCTTCGTTCAAATTGAATTCCCAGAATCTACCCAGACTATTATGGGGACTATTGTATAATATTTTAAATTATTGTAGCTGTTGAGGGATATGAACAATTAATATGATGATTGATACTCAAAAAGAGTAAATTTTTGGAGTAATTAAATGAAAAGAAGTAGAGGGAATGAGATAATTTAAATCCTTATGAAGAAAAAAACAAGATAATCAATCTTATCTCTTATCTTTTCCTTCCTCCACTTTTTCACAATACCTAATATACTTCTATTGATTATATAACTTCTATAGAATTTATAAAAATCCAATTTTAATAAAAAATTTTCTAATTTATAGAAAAGATTCATCCCTTTCAAAGATCTAAATATTTCCCTTACATCCACCAATATACTCTTTTCTTAAACGATATAAAATACAGACGTAAATCATAAAATTCATTCATTCCCAATACACCTATTACACATATATTTAAAAAAAAAAAATCGTCAAAATTCCACACCTCGATTTTCGACCATTAACAATTCGATTCAGCATATTGAGTATCGTTGTATCAGCGATAAAATCTCCTCGAATAAATGGCGAACGTCTTTCTGATTATAGATCGTCCGCGGGATTGGCAGAAGAGTAAGCGTGGCTTAACAACAGATCCGATCTTCACGAGTGGAACAATCGGTCCTTCTCGATCGCGTCCCACCCTCTCCTTTTTATGCGGACGTATTTCGATGCCTGATCGAGTACGGGGATTCTGGGCCGTCGGGGAGAGAAATAGACGAGGGGGGGAGGGGGGTAGGTCGATTTATTTATGTCGGTGATTGCGAGCCAGGGAAGGTAAGGGCTTCCTTTGCATTAATACCGGATCCAACCGGAGGGGTGGCTTCTGCGCTTGTCGTCCTGATACGACGATATGTCGCCATCGACGTTAAAAATCGGTCTTTGAACAAATTCTCTGCCAATCTTTACCTTAAGTCGATGCGGAGGAAAATCTTCCTTTGACGAGAATTGTATGTATTTCCGTTTGCGGTAATTAATTCGATATTCGAGGATGGATATCTTTGACATCTTGTTTTTTAAACGTCTTAATTGTTTTTCTTCTGTTGTCGTTTGTTGTTTAATTGTACTGGTGCGTGATTTTTTTTCAGAGAAGTCTTTCAAATAATATTAATTATACGTAACAAGGGAAAAGGTTGGATTTGTAGTTTTATTTGTAGATTTATTTATTTCTTAATATTCTGTATTGTTAAATTTTGTTAGGTTTTATATTACGATTAATATTAACTTAAAATGGAAAATATGGATCTTAAAAATATTATCCATATTGCTATTATATTTTAAGTTTTCTTCATCAGTCGAAAAATATGAAATTTCCTGTATATTATCCATAATATTTATATCTCTATGAAAATTTTGCAAATAAATAAAATAAAGAGAGAAGCATTATGTACAGGATGAATTGATAAATACTGGAAACTTTAAATTACACGAAAATTGCATTAAAAAGTACAAGGATTAGGGTCTTGTTGGCTTCTAATGAATTAAAATTTAAATTCCTCGTTGTGCAACAAGTTTCACTCTCTCTTTATACTACGATTCTAAATTAAATTCTTTGAGCAACAAGTATAATATGAAAAAAGTTACGCGAAATTTTGTTATAATTACGGGTTTAAATAGAATTTTAACGTTCTTCTCGCTGTAATGTTGTTATGTAAATAAAGTGGTTAGTAACTTTTAATCGAAAGTTTGCTGAAAACTTTTTATATTTTCTTTTTGTTCGAAAGTTGGTAGTTATAAGTTTTTCAAAACGGATTTCACACAAATACAGCAGAGACGATGAAAAAAATACTGCTCGTTTCCATGATTCATCTTAATAAATGGCACGTGCACAAGTGAAACAAGTTTATTACCCTCTAAAAGTTTCTAAGCACCGGTAAAACCGGAAAAGAGTCGTTTCAAATTTTAAGTTCCGAATACCATCACCTGTAAGCAAAAGTATTTTAATATCTAACGTTTCATAGAAATGAGACGCGCGTGAAAAATTATATGGGTCAAGTTCAAATACGATTTTCAAAGAAAAGATTTTTAAACCAATTAAAAGTTTCCAATATATCATTAACAAGATCTTTGCAAACGATATTCATTCGAAAATAAATATATTTATCGCACAAATCATTTTAAAATCTATTAAAATTAATAGAAAATTCAAATCGCTATAATTTTGAAGATAACAATTTTTCTTTTATCCAATGGATAAAAGATTCTTAGAATCTTGTTTTAATACGCTTTTTCATTTATCTCGATACGACTTCCGGTTGCCGAGATATCATCGTGTAAAGGAAATACAGTTTTCCTTTCAATTATATTAAATCCTATTAAACCTTATTTTAAAATTAGAAAAAATTTGAACAGTTATAATTCCAAAGATAATGACTTCCAGTTAACGAGTGAACGATCATTAGAACCGCGAAACCTTACCCTTTAAAACGCTTTTTTGTTTATCTCGATACGACTTCCGGTTCCCGAGATATCGAGTAAAGAAAACAATAATTTTTTTGTCATTTTATTATTTCCATCCTTGTTGTTTATTCGGACCTCTCGCTCGCACGTCGTCTCACTGACCTATCTCAAACTCCAGACAAGCGAAAGACGCGATTCTTGGAAGAACGTAGTACGCATTTCCAGGAAAAAATGTAGGTCACCGAGTCGCGAGCCCATTCATAATCTTCGCGCCGTCTTAAATACTAACTTTGAATCCTTATATCTCGGCAATCGATTGAGATATCGGGATAAAACAAAAAGAAACGTCAATGGCACACTTTTCTCTATTTTCTGAATGAGTTTTGACAACCAAATTTTTAATACTTCCTCGCGTTTTTTGTACGAAAAGGTTCATTTGTGACTTTGAGTGAATACGATAATCTATTGTTACGAAACGAAAGTGTATAAGGATATAATTTAACGCTTGTTTCATGACGTATTTTCTACATATTGATTGAACATTTGAACGTTTACGTTTTACCTATATAAAAATCTAATATAATAACAACGAAAATAAAAATTCTCAAAGTAATAAATATCTTATCAAACTGTTCCTCTCTCCTTTCTTCTTTTCATTTTTATTAATTATATCTAAACTCTAAAAGCTATCGAATAACAAAAAAACAAACGTACCTTTCATCACGATATTCCAAAAGAAAGAAATCGCCTAGAACAAGAAAATTCGCGGGTATCCTTCGAAAAACATGCTTATTCTTCGTGTCCCGGAAAAGGAAAGAGGCCGGCCCGGCGCAGACTTTCTCTCTGGTTCCTTATCCGCCACTTCTTTCCAGAAACGAGCGGAATAAGCCCGCGAGAAACTGAACAATGACGAGGGCGAGCCACGACGACAAAGCGACACGCTCTTAATTCCCGCAAAACTACTTAATAAGGCAAATGAACGCGTGGTTCTTTTCACCTCCGTTCGACGATTCCACAGGGTTGGAACAGGATTGGCTGTGAAGGGCAAAGGGTAACCGGAAGAGTGAAACG
>NW_006263623.1:235090-235367 GCF_000469605.1 Apis dorsata | reverse complement strand
GAGAGAGAGAGAGAGAGAGAGAGAGAGAGAGAGAGAGAGAGAGAGAGAAGCGTCTGATGGATCGAGGGGAATGGACGATTTTTTTTTCCACCCCTGTTTGGGGTGGATCGAGCCTCACCGACTAGCGGCGACACAACGATCACGAGGATGGCGACGCCAACGACGACGTCGACGACGACGACGGCGACGACGACGACGACGAGTCGAGTGGTTTTCAAGCTAATAAAAAAATTACCACCGCCGCATGAAACCCGGCGATGTATAAAACGTCGGTGAG
>NW_006263623.1:233667-234999 GCF_000469605.1 Apis dorsata | reverse complement strand
GCGACGATTCAACCCCTGCCATCTCGCCTCCGGCCACCCCCGCGCCCAACAGGGGAAGAAAAGCTACCGGGAGTCGTCACTCTTTTGTTTTCTTTTCTTTTCTCTTTTAATCTGAAGAAGAGAGAGAGAGAGGAGAGGAATAGGGATACGCAATTTACTCACGTTGATACTCGTTATTCGATTCTGAATAACGTGTCGATCTCTTTGATTTACGCGTGTGATGGTTAACTAGAGGGGAGGGGGGAATTTAGGTTTTTAGTTGGAAAGGTTGTTTCTGTGCGTTGAACTTGGAACAGTTGGGGATTGGGGATGATTTCGTACAAAATGTAACGAGATCTTTAATATATGATAATAGAAAATTGTATATGTAATGTAAATAATGTGTAATAAATATGTATGTGTGATAAAAATGTTTTGTTATTATTTATTATTAATACCCTTTTTTTACCCGTTAAGTGTAAAGCGTAGTTAAAATTTTTGTTTTTGAAATTGATATTCGCGAAAGAAGATAAATAAGAAAAGGGTGATCGAGGAAATTCGAGCGAGCTACGAGAAATTATGATATTTCCCTATGGCATTAATTAATGAGGCAAACTCTTTAGGGAAACACGAACGACCGAGGAGATGGTGATGCAGGAAACTCAATATTTGAAGCTTTTTCTTCTTCCTATTACCCTCTACTTTTCAGATAGTGGTGCCAAGTTCTCGGTTTCGAAGACAAATCGTTTTTCACGTCGTGTCGTGAATGAGCTTGTAATATTACATAAAGCTTGTAATATCGTACATTAATAAGATAAAAAAAATGACGTTGTTATATTATTAAAATCCAATTATATAAACGTAACATTATACATTATACAAACGTATGATTATACATAGATTTATTCATAAAAAAATTTTGTCCAAGAGAAAGAATTAATAAACATAAAAAAATAACCCGATTCGTTACAAATCCTAATGCAAGAAAAATTAAAGAATACCCTTGAATACCATCGAAAAAACCTGCGAATAAACGTAAAATGCTTCTTAAATTTGTTACAATGCTATACCAGGGAGAAAAAAAGAAAATACCGAAAATAATATTAAAAACTCAACTCCGCGGATATAATCCAACTTTGAAGACGGAAAAAAAGGGAAAAAATCTCTAGAAATTCCTCCTCCTCGTAACGGGGGTGGAACGAGCGTTTATCAAAACCGCTCGCTCTCGACCACGGGGGGAAACGAGAATTTCGCTGTCGGATTAACCCTCTTGACCGAGCGCGAGAACATGGCCAAAGAAACGTGGCGGCGAGTCGGAGGGAGGGGGTTGGTGAAGGGGTGACCACGAGGAAA
>NW_006263623.1:230464-232886 GCF_000469605.1 Apis dorsata | reverse complement strand
CCCCCGCACAACCAGGCTGCATCGTGCCCCTCCGTACCAGCTTAATTATCGTCCAAGTGTTCTTTAAAGAGCGAATTACACGCTCGATGTTTACCGCAAGCTCGAAGCTTTTCATTCGTCCCGTCTTCCTCCAACCATCCCCCGGCTCTCACGCTCCTACTACTACGGCCTCTTTCATCTTCCTCGATCACTCGTGTACACCTCTATCCCCCTCTCCCTCCCCCCGAAGAAATAAAAAAAAAAAGGAGGTCCTTTCCTTTCTTTCGACGAAGATGATTCGAAGATGATTTCTGATTCTACCACGATCCTCTTCCACTTCCTCTTCTTTCTGTTCTTACTGTTTTCGTACATATTTTTTTTCTCTTCCTTCGAACACGCGGAGTTGAATTTCTCCGAGATTCGGCGTGGACGAAAATACTCGGCGAGGCGAANGAAGGGGGTGAAAACGAGCTTCTCGAGGACCTCGGTGGTGCGGGTGGATAGGAACGATCGGCAGGTGAAAAAGTCAGCGATTTCATTCCAGGAGATTTCGCCCCCGCTCGTTTTTCTTCCCCTTTATCGGGGAAATTTTCTTGCCACGCTCTCTCCGCCACTTTGAGACACGCGATTTCCTCGCCCCCGTTTCCCAGCCCGACGTCGATTAACGAGTCGGCCATTGTGCCGCTCTGCCCTCTTCTTGCCTCTCTTTCCTCTATTTTCCTCTCTCGTGTCTTGTTCCTTTTTTTCCTTTCTTCCTCCTTTTCCTTTCCTTTCGTTTCTTTTCTCTCTCTCTCTCTCTCTCTCTCCTCTCCCTGTCACGTTTGATTTCTTTCAGGGATTTTCCCCTGTTTCGCGACGATCTCGCCGCGGAAAAACGCAGCGAAACGCGGTTAAAGTACACGCTAAGGGGAACGAATTCGAAGCTCATTACCGCTCCTCTTTGCCGGATACGCCGCGTGGGGCGGCTGGATGCGAGTTGAAATCTTTATGCGCGTGTTCGCTCGTTCCTTTCCTCCTCTTCCTTCTTTCTATTTTTCTTCCGCAATTTTTTTTCTTTGTTGTTGAACCGTATCTCTCTCTCTCGCTTTCTCGTCTTTCGCCGTTTTCGAGGGTGGTTCGCGCGATAAATTTCTCGTGAATTTATTATAATGCCTTTTAACCGGCCGCGACACTTAGCCCGCTTCCGGTACGCGCGGATTTACGACGTACTTGAACGTGACGATTGTTCTGCTGCCTCTTGGATCGTGTATCGTATTCGTTTAACGTTTGCTCGAGACATTTTCCTTTTTATCCCTTCCTTTTAACCCTTTCTTTTTCTTTTGATTAATGAAAAAATATCGATCCTTTCTTCTACGTGTCTCGTGATGAATTTGTTGAATGGGTTTAAAGAGGAGGATCTGTTCAATTTTGTTTTGATGTTTGTCGAGACGAACGTCACGTTGAAGAGGATAAAAGAATTTAAATTGTGATTCTTAAAGAATCGAAGATTAAAATTGGAAAAATATAATAGAAATATCGTGAAATCTAATTCTATTCTTCACTCGTGTAGTTCGTGTACGAAAGAAAAACATAAAATTAATCTTTATTATATTAAAAAGTCGAATCTATCGTCACAGATATTAGATAAAGGATTCTTGTTATCCTTGCAAGTATAAAATTATTCATCGTATAACGCACAAGAGTTTCAATTCTCAATCTTCCAACTCTAATTTCTCTCAAAAGCAATCGGTAATCTTGGTTTCAACCACGTTCCACTTCTCCGGATCCTCCGTTTTCGCTCTATATACGAAACAAAAAACGCATCGCCTATCGTCCTCCCTTTCGTCCAGAATCACGAGAGGAGAACAGAGAGAAAGAGAGGGCTTTCGGCGCGTTTACGCGAATCCATCAACAAGCATCGGCGGCTACCGGTTTCGACGACTTCCGCTGGCATATTTCCATCGTCCCCCTCCCCCTCCCCCCCATCCCTGCCCTGATATCAGCGCGGCAAAGGTAAAAGAGAGAGGGGCTCTGCCTCGAACGAAAAGCCTTCAATCCCTGGAAGCAACGAATTGTCGTCGTCTCCCATCCCCAGCTTCCACTTTCCACCCTTCGCCATTCGATTTTCCACTATTTCCCGATCGTCCGTTTCTTCTCTCCCTCGTCTCGTCCATTTCCATCAGTCTCCTCCGACGTTTATACTTTCGTGAACGGACCCGAGGGCTCCACGGGGACGAGTTAAGGGAGAGAGAAAGAGAGAAGGAGAGGGAGGAGGATGGTCTTGATCGAGGAGCGAGCAAAGGCAGAAAAGGCGATACGAGGACGTGCAGGAGGGGGAGAAGGAGGGAGAAACTAGGGATAAGACGCGGAGGAGATCGAGGAGAGAAAGGAGAGAATGGAAGGAGGAGAGGACGAGAAAGGGGGTGGTAACGGCCACCATCGGGGGCGAAGCAACCCTCTAGCA
>NW_006263623.1:227253-230121 GCF_000469605.1 Apis dorsata | reverse complement strand
AGGTTTTTTTTTTCTTTTTTTTTTATTTGATTCTTGGGTAGAGAGAAGAGTTTTTGTGAAGTTTGTTTTAACATTTTGATCATTGTAATTATCGAGTCGATGGTGTGGATTCATTCGTGAGAATGAAGGTAGAAATTTCGATAGAATTTTTGTATAATATAATATAATTTAATAATATAATAATATTAATATTAATTTAATAATATAATTTAAGAAAATGGAATAATGTGGAGATTGGATGGAATGGTAGAAAGATGATAGATAATGGATATTAAATTGGATTGGATTATTGGATATGAATTGGATCAAGAATATTTGGAGTTAAATAAACAAACGATGAATATGATACTGATTAACAGTATCTTATGCATCTTTAGTTTATTTTGATTAATATTTTTAAAGTATATGTATCGTATACTTTTTCATCGATGAATATGCGTTGACAGATTAAGTAATGTGATCTTTAATAAAGATGTAGAGAAAACTTGATTATTTGCGTAGCTTTGTACAGGGAATTTAAATAACTTCTAACGTACACAGCTTTTTACATCAAAGAACTCTGCTTCTCTAGTTTCTTTCATTTTTATATTTCTTTTAATTATACGTACCACAAGTAAACTCTGCATATCAATGATAGTTACAAACTTCAAAGGAACATAGAAGTTGGTATACTTAATAAAGGCACAGAGGATTATACTAAAAACACATTCAGAGCAACCTAATAACAAATTATAATTTATCTCTTACCCACGAAACGAACGTATTGAAATAAATGCTGAAAATTTTCATTATCCCCTTAAATAATAACATTAAATAATAATTACTCCAAAATCCACATTCTTCTTCTTCATCTCCAGACACAACACACGTCACATCATTACCCATACAATTTAATACAATCCAAATTCCAATTCCAATCGAGATACACACCTAAAAACCAAAAGATATCACATCCTTTCTTTTTTTAAAAGAAAAATTCACCATACCTTACACAAGACATCATTCTTCGTTACCCTCGACGTTACACCCCTCCTCTGCACAACAAAATAAAATCCTCAAACACGCCGAAAATCCCTAGGCCCCTTCGAATGAAAAATTTCTCCCAGTCGATTCTCCTCCTCCCTTCGATCATCCCCCCTCGCAACGTCCCTCGAAACGGGAATTTCGCGGGGCCACCAGTCGCGGAACGAGTAGGTGTTTCCGGTTTATTCCCGGAATTCCGCGAGGGGTTCGGTTGAAGGACTTTGGCGAGGGGTGGCCTTGTGACCGGGCGAGGGGAGGGAAAGGAGGGAGTGCATTTTTCGGAGTGCTCGCGTGCCCGCGGGATCCCCCAGCCCCGCTTTTTCGACGCACCGCCGACAGGGTACTTCGCATTCTGCTACATCATCGCGGGATTTGATTATGCAAAGCGGCGGCCCCCTCAGGCCGTTTGCACTCTCCTCCCTCCTCTCTCTCTCTTCCCCTTCTTCGATCCAGGCCTCTTTCTCTTCCTGGACACGTAGGCGGCCCATCAAGCCCGCTGACTTTTCGCGGAAAGCCTCACCTGCGGATTTTTATCGGGATTATTCCCGCTCGTTTATGAAAATTGAAAGTGGTTGCCGATTAGTCGACGTGTTTTTCGTTATTTTCTTTTTAATTTCTTAGGGAGAGGTTGAAAGTTGATTCGCTTGTATTTGAGTTTACCTTTGATACGAACAATATTAGATCTATTGAGTAAGTAATAGATCGGGTGGAAATTAAGGATCGATGAAAATGAAAAGTGCACATGGTGGAAAGAAAACGTTACGTTTTATGAATGAAAACGGTTCCCTTTCACTTGCCTAGAAACTTTCGCCGCGAAATCCGGAATAACGAGACGATAAGCGTTCGCCATGAGCACGGGAACACTTTATCGGCGCAAGTTTTCTTCGCCGGTATAAATCTTCTCGTCCCTGAAACGAGCCACTGAACAATGCCAAGCTATCGTTTCATTTAGCCGTAACGAGCAACTTCTCGAGCCAACGAAACGCGAACCCTCTGTTAAGATCTACACGTTCTCTTCTCTTTTTCTTGCCACGCGAAGTGGGTTAAAAGAAAATTGTGGAAGACGTTGTAAATACAATTCGATGCATCCTAAAAAAAAAAATTTATGGAAATTAATTTAAGAGTAGGAAAAAAAATTTTTGTGAATCTCCCTTAAAATTTCATTACATCTAACATTCATAAAATAATTTTCTTATGAATTGTTAATCAAATCTTTTTAAATGTTGTTTTTAAATGTTGATGCAAATATTGATGAAGAGTATGATACAGATATTTTTACTTTCTTTTACCTGTCGATACGATACTTTAATTCTATAAATATTTTAATATAAAAACTAAAATTGCATTATTATTAATTAATCCACAATCAAAGAGGATTTTAAAATTGTTTTTCCAAAAATTCCTCATCAAATAAAATAATTTCGATTCCTGGTAATAAATATAATAAACCAAGCGTATTACAATTTTTCTTTTTTTTTTTTTTGCCTTCTCAATTATCATATTCCAATCTCATAGTATTCTCCAATCCCACCCTTCTTCCATCCACGACGAAACCAATATCAACAAAATGCAAATAAGGTAACCACCATGGTACCTTCCAATTCCACCTAATCGCAGGACACGGATCGAGGTTCACCCTCCCCAATAGAGCCAAGTCGGACGCGAGTTCGCCATGGGGCGGCGCGTTATCGGTGTGGGTGGCGATAATCGTCGGAGTATCGGCGTGTTCCGTCTTTCCGCAACATAAAATCGATCTGCAGGAAGGCAGCCGGTAAGCCTGGGGCTTAGGTAGCTACCTACCGTCGCCTACGGATTTGAATACTGTCGATTCTCAATTGTTGCGGA
>NW_006263623.1:226818-227094 GCF_000469605.1 Apis dorsata | reverse complement strand
AGAGAGAGAGAGAGAGAGAGAGAGAGAGAGAGAGAGAGAGAAAAAGATGTATATAATTTGGGTCCCGGGGATGGCAGCTGCGTGGGTCCCGATATGCAAAAAAGGGGTTCCCGCACGGAATTAGAATATCCTCGCGGTCTCATTTGAATTTCAATCTACGCCGCGCGGACAGTTTTCCTCTCGTTGCTTTTACCCCCGGGGGCCGCTGTTACCTATGTATCTGCCTCTTGCGTCACGGATACTCAGGTATCCACCATCGGCCGAAGGGGTTGGTAG
>NW_006263623.1:224707-226478 GCF_000469605.1 Apis dorsata | reverse complement strand
TGGAACACGGCCAAGGGTGGAAAGAGAGGAGGAAAAAAAAAAAGAAAAAAGGAGAGCGCGGTGCCCCATTAAAAATACTGCTGCGCCTACCTGGCGAACAAGGAGAACGGAGATAGATAGAGAGAGAGAGAGAACGGGGAGAAAAAGGATCGTGAAAACGTGGCGCACCTCATTAGAGCAGCGTTCAACGCGTTAAATCCGATGCGCCGGGGGTAAGTTCTCCGTCCCTGCCGCCCTTCCAGACTCTATCGGCACGGGGATTCGAAAAGGTGTCGATGAATAATGCGATGGTGTCCGCTGAATTACGGATCCGGAGGCTTATCGGGCTACGTGCGCCGGTTGGAATTTTGTTTGGAGGATGGTTGGGAGGAAAGGAGAGGAGGGTTCGATTTGGAGCGATATAGTTTTTTCAATTGAATTATTATAGAGCTTCTTCATGTTTTTCGAGAATGCATGGATTGCGCCTAAATTTTATTTATTTATGCAATAGAAATTGTAAATATTTGGATTGCAATGTGCATTGGAAACTAATATGTTATTTCGCGATTATTTCCCTGAATAAGATATTGATAAATAATAGAAAAATAATAAATGACAATTATTAAAAAACTACTTACTTAGTAGTAGTTAATAACTCAGTAATTAAAATAAATAATTACTTAGTAGTAGTAAATTTATTATATGTATATGCGTAATTTATATATACGATGATTCCCATGATAGCATATTGAAGATACGGATTTTTTTCAAAACGTATTAAGGTTGGAATCGTGTAAATAGGTGTTGAGAATGTGTAATTTCGTTTGATTAAAGTTCGTGGATCTTTGTGGCGAGCGCATCGTGCACCAAAATGAAATTCTGCAGTATATTCTGTAGTATATCGTTAGAAATATGCCTTTGATCATCGACGCGGAAGATGAAATTTCTCTTGCTATCGTGTACTAAGAATTCTTGAACTATAGTAGTGTAATATTCTGCGATAAGTTTGCTTATTAATTAACAGATTTAAATTTGTACAATTTCCTCAGAATTTTCTTTATTCTACCTCTTACTTCTCATGTAAAATCAAACAGAAGAACTCTTTTTTTACCTTAATTAAGGATTCTCAATCTATATTTTTACAAATTTTATAATATTTTTAAATCACACATTATATGCAAGGACATCCTCATTTCATCTCTTCACAATTTTCCACATTAATCTAATCCAATTCGTACATTTCCCTTATTAAAGAAATTCCTTCCTTGTTAAATCTTCTTCCTTGTTAAAAGAGAATTAATCAATCCTATCCAAGTAACGAACTTAACTAAACTAATATTCTCTTCTTCTTATTTTTCATACATTTTTTAAAATTTTCCTCCAATAATAAAAATATCAAAATAAAATAATGAAAAAAAAAACCAATTTTCACGTGAATGCTTGCTAACCGGTATTCGGCATCATGGCGTCGAAAATTCACCCCGATGCAGCCTAGACTGCAGCACAACTTGCATCATCGATACATTCCATTATCCGTATCGCGTGTCGTGCACGCGCAAACACGCTGAGATAGACGAACGGAACATCAGTGAGGGAAAATAGGCGAGGGTGGGACGGAAAAAGGGAGGAGGAAGGGGGATAAGATGGAAGGCCATAGCCGGAGGTCTTTCCCTCTGTGCCGCTCTTATACGCTTTCCGGAGGGTACAGTCCGCGCAAAATCGACGTCCACCTCCCCCTTTATTTGAAAACCACCCCTATTTTCGACGATAAAGCGGCCGGAACACAGGGGCA
>NW_006263623.1:220763-224362 GCF_000469605.1 Apis dorsata | reverse complement strand
CGCCGATAAAGCGGGAGACTTCGATTGGTCGAAGGAGGTGAGGGATGGGGCAGGCTAGGCGACTGGGATAAATACACGTGGGCATGTGTGCCTTGGGGGAGCCGAGGAGGAGACTTTTTATCGTGATTCCGCACACCTCAGGAATTTTCTTAGGGACCTGGAAATATATTACTTGGTAAGCTTTTATTTAACTTTGTTTGAAGACTGGAATTTGTGGTAATTCAAAAATGTATCGTGTATTGATATTGGATATACGAATTGATGGATTTATTCGTATTGGAAATTATAATTTTGTTAGGAATGAAACTTAATTTTATTTCATTTATATTTTTGATCGAAAAATACTTTTCTAATTAAAAAGAAAAATCAAACCATAATACTTAACGATCCAATAAAATGACTACCCCTATCTGAATAAGTATTGAATAATCCAAATAATTCCAAAAAATATACATATATCAAACAATAAATACCTAACAATCCAATAAAATGACTACCCTATCTGAATAAGTATTGAATAACCCAAATAATTCCAAAAAAAAAATATATATATAAAACCATAAATACTTAACAATCCAATAAAATAACTACTATTTGAATAAGTATTGAATAATCCAAATAATTCCAAAAAATATATATATATATCAAACCATAAATACTTAATAATCCAATAAAATGACTACCCCTATTTGAATAAGTATTGAATAATCCAAATAATTCCAAAATATATATATAACAATGGCAAAAGAGTATCATAGCATAGCTGCTCTAAAGCAAATCTAATTGCACGATTGGGACAACCCACGCACTATCCACCCCCGTTCTCGGAATCCCTTTACCTCGGCAAATAAAATTCCCGATATCGCGGATTCGCATGGTCCTCGTCGTCGTCGTCGTCGTCTCTCAACCCATCGAATTCCTTCCCCGAAATTCACCGGAGCTGGATTCTTGGCGGTAACTGTACGACGTCAGAGAAACGTCGAGTCCGTCAAGTAACTCGCTCGTGATCCCATCCCCCTCGTTCCTCGCGCGCGTACCTCGTGTGTGGACTGCGAGTTTACCGTCGACGACGACGACGACGGGGGTACACTGTCGACGAAAGAGGGAAACTTTAGACCAACCGGATGCTCGTGGCGCGATGGGGTGCGGTGGCAACACGCGGCTGCACGCCTGGAAAGTTTTGCCCTCAAACCGCCCCCGCGCCACCCGCCCACCCTTAGCCCCGGGGATTTTGGTTAGAATATTGAATCTTGCAGAGTGGAGGCGCTGTAACGAGCACACCGAGCCGACCCAGCGAACGTCGTATCCTCCAAGACGACGAACCACCCCCGGGAACGGGCCGCGTTCTCGAGAACCAAATAATCCGCCCGCGCCAAGCCACCAGGTGAAACACGGGGAACGCGAGGCTTGGCTGCCTTGCTTCTCGAGGATTTGCTTGCTAGAAATTTTAGTTTTTCGCGGGGAAAGGGTTTGGAAGTGGGTCGGGGATGATTTATTCGGGGAAAGTTGTTGGATGATGAACTTGTTGATAGAAAGTTTTGTTGGAGTTCGAGAGGAATCGATATTTTCTTTCTTTTTTTTTTTTCTTTAATAGTTTTTGAACGTAGGTGTTGTGGAAAGGGAAGGAATGAATATTAAAATTGGGGGTTGATGTATGGGGGAATGTCATGGTTTTATATATAAAATGAGATGTTAGATGTAGAGAATGATAGTGATGAGAATAGATGTTTGATGCTAAAGTTGAAAAAGTTGATTATTTATTGATTATTTATTTGAGATTGTTGGTAGAAGTTCAATATTTGAAAAATTTAAATATTTCTTTGCGTAATTTAAAGTTAATTCAAGTATTCGATATTGGAATAAAGAGGAAGAATAATTATTGTAAATTTGATTGAAAAATTTGATTTAAAGGAAAAAAACATTTTTTACTTCAGGTGAATCGAGAACATTGTATATTAGGAGAATGCCTCGAGTCGTTTCCATCAGGCTAATTTAATATTTCCCCCTGTTTGAGGGTGAATACCAAGTATAACCGTGACTGTGGTTAAAACAGATTTAGCATGAAGAGAGAGAGTTATTTTAATACATACAGCTGATTTGTAAGCATAATACGGAAATTAAATATATTATTAATTACTTTGAAGTATATTTAAAAATCAATTAGAATATTATAACTATATGATTATTGCATATTTTTCTTATACCTACATTCATTATCCTCCTATATTTAAAATGATTAAACCAATACTCTATTCTATTCTTTTTCCGCATAACAGTATAATAAAAATCAAATTACAATCGTACATTATAATTTCTTTATGCCACAAAGAAACTACTTCAACTTCGTCAAGGCAACATTCGGTAAAAATCATAATAAAAATATTCAACTTGAACCGTTCAAAAAATAATCATAAACGGGGGCCTCTTTACCAAAATCAAATTTTTTCTGCTCCTTACCGCTAAAAAAAAAAAGAAAAAACGTTTATAAATGTCGTGAATTATGCAGCTCGATCTCGAATTACCTTGGATTTCACTCGAGACAAAGTGGAGTTGGCGCGATAAGTAGCTCGACCGAAGTTAGGTCAACGTCGTGTTGGATTCGCGAATAAAAATTCCTACGATTTTTTTGAAGGGTTGAACGACGTGGGGGGATGAGAAGGGATGAAAAAAACAACGTCGAAGCACGCGTGTGAATGTATGTCGACATCATTGTACGAACATAGCCGGAATTTTCTACTGCGTTTTCGTGTCGATGCGGCCGAATACGAAACGCACTTTCCACTCGGCGAATACAACAAGGATCACAATATTATATAATTTATACAAAAATCGAACAGAAAAAAAAGAATATATTTCGTTAATGACGAAAGATGTACTTTTTCTTTTTGTAAAATTGAACGAAATAAAAATAAATATGATAATTATAATAGTAATAATTAAATTAAATATCCCAAAAATGCTACCTTCATCCTCAATCATTCCAAAAACACTCATTCTTCGAAAGAATTCTCCATTTTCATCATATAATTTATACAAAAATCGAACAGAAAAAGAAGAATATATTTCGTTAATAATAAAAGATGTATTTTTTCTTTTTGTAAAATTGAACGAAATAAAAATAAATATGATAATTACAATAGTAATAATTCTTTAACCCATTAAATATCCCAAAAATGCTACCTCAACCATTCCAAAAACACCCATTCTTCGAAAGAATTCTCCATTTTTCACTTTACCAAAAACCAATTCCCAAATCCAATTCCAGAACACCCGCAGCGTGTCCCAACGTATCAATATTTCCACCCCCATCAGCCAAACTCACCCCTCCTCCCATCCAACGAAAAAAAGGACCAAGAAGAAGAACGCTAATGCCAGCACAGAAACGCGACTCATCCCGGCAATAAATAATTCACGCCTTAATCGTGGCCCGCGATATTTCATCCCCGCCTCGATGAACGTCGAACCCGGCCACCCTACCGATAATTCTCACCTCTCCCTCCCCCCCTCCTCAACGATACCGCGCCAGCCTCCAATCCACGAGACGAAACGAATTTATTTTTAATTGGTGGACGCGTGACCGTTCAACCTCGTGGTCATCC
>NW_006263623.1:216653-220474 GCF_000469605.1 Apis dorsata | reverse complement strand
GAGAGGGGCGCCCATAGCACGCGCCCATACGTCCTTCGGCCGGAAGGGTCGTTGGAGGGTGAGCACCCTCCGGTCACCAAAAGTCCAAATTAACGGAGTGTCCAGTAGGATGGGTCATAGCGGCGAAAGAGAAACTGGATCGAGGTAGAAAATATATATATATATATATGGGTCGCGGTCGAAGGTACGTTTCAACGATCTTGTAGGTTTTCTATTCCGTAACCGTGGCGCATTGTCGTGTGCCATCACCTGCGCATCCTCGAAACTGGATCCCCCGTTTCGATGGATCGGGCAACTGCTTTTTAGGTGTCGGTTGCCCGACACGCGTTCCTCTTGCCTGACCTGGTTTTTCGGCTATATTTGTTCCGTTGATTTTTTCCTTCCTGTGGATACGTGGACGCGATGGATCTCTCTTCGAGATTTCGAGAAGGGCGTGGATGATAGATTTTCGAAATTGCGCTTGTAGGATATTTTTCTTCTAATAATTTTACGAGAAAGATATTGTTAAAGTTAAATTGAAGCGTGGAAGAGTTAAATTTGATGCATAAATTCATATCTAAATGTAAATCTATTTCATGATGATTTAGTCGAAAATAAAAAATTATGAAAACTAAACTATTTCCAATTATATTTCCAATAAACTACTCAAAAAATGTAATTTAAGAAAGAAATATATCGATTTATTACCCCAATTTGTTAAAATGATAATAATTTTTCAATTATTGAAAAGATTATCAAAAACATTTTGATAAAATTATTATTTTATTATTCACTTATTATTATTTCAATTATTCACTCGCAATATTTCGATATAATTTTTCTGTGTTTGAATTACTGTCGAAATAAATATTTTTAAATAAAAATCGGCAAGAGGAATTCCATTAACCATGAAATTCATTAATCACCGTAACCATCAATAGATAATTCAACGTTCCATCGCGGAAATAATTTTAGATCGTCGCAGGAAGCGGCGTTTAATCCAACTGGCACCGATTCTGAAGTGGCGAGCGTCAAAATGTCGTTTCCCTCTCAATCGCTACTTTCTTTCCCGAGATCCACCGGCGGCAACAGATGCTTTAATATATGTGCAGAACAGGAAAATTGAATTAAATGACGGATCCAGTTCGACAAAGGGCCGATGTAATCTCACGGCAAGTACGCACGCCACTTTACAGTCTTGTAATGGAACTCCCGGACGAATAAAAGTGGATGCCCTTATTGAAGCGGAGGGCATCGTTCTTCTTTCCTTTGATACTTGTTTTCATGCTGGTAAATCATCGTGAAAAAGCCACTGCTCTCGTGCAGAAAGAGAGAAGCTAGCCTCCATGACTTTATCGTTAATTGCATGCACTTTCTTTTGTGAAGCACACTGCGTTAAGAAAGAGTTTGTCACACAATTATGGCTATTACCGCCTCCATTGGAACCTTTACGTATCTTTATCTCCTTTATCTGTATATCGTTTAAAATATTTGTTACGAGTGTTTATATTTTCTATTGTCGAATCTTCGTTCGGTAATGATTTATGAAGAATAAATGTTCCTATGTCGAGTATGATGAATTCTAGTATTATATATTATGAGTATTATATAATTAAAATTAGATTGCAAGAATCGAGGATATAAGAAAAATTATACAAACTTAAAAAGTTATTAAAAATTTAAAAGTGAAAATTAAAAAATTTTGAGAAACGTGATTTAAAATAATAAAATTATAAAAAATCTAAATAAAGAAAATTAGATTCTTATTTTAAATAAGAAAATATTTTTCGTATATTCCTCTTAATATTATTTAAAAACCTGCATGAAATTTTTGCACGTGGTATATAAATGAAAAAATTAAGCAAAATACAGTATATAAGTTTCGTTTCTGAATTTTCAATATGAATCTCGTTATACGAAACCAGTTCGACGATTCTTGATTATATTAATTGCATGTAGCAAGCTGATAATTTTACGTTTCGTTATATGAATATTCCGATTATATTCATATTATTGAAATTTGAATAGAGATCAACGTTTTATCGTCTCTTTCCCACCTTCGCTGTTTTGAAGTTTCATAATTACGGTAATCAATCGAATGTCAATTACTTCGAACATCTCATTGTATCGAATTCAGAAACGGAAATTTAAATTCATCGTTGTTTTATCTCCATTTAAAGGGGAAATGAAATCATATAATTCCGGTTAAAGATAATTATTAAAAACAAATTTTACAGAAACGTATTTCTTTTCAAATATTAATCAATTTATAAATATATTACGAAGTATCGCTAGAACTTAAAACGATTATAATATCATCGAAAAATTGATAGAGAAATTATTGATAGTAACAACATTTTAAAAATTATTATAAGAATCGATGATTTAATTGAATTATAAAACCGGCAATTTTTTGTCGCATAAAATAATTTTTTTAAAGAAAAAGGAAAGATACGCGATAAAGTATGATCAAAAGACAGTTCATTGTTTTTTTCCGTCTTGGTTTTTCTTCGTCTTGTCTTTAAAAATTACATAGACCATCGTCCTTTGAACTTATTCCCATGTCGCCATTAAGAAATGCAATTCAAAAGCAGCAACAAGTACGAAATGAGCTTTTCAAGTTGCAAAGAAAGCTGATCAAAGACTGAATAGCAAAGATCTCAAAGCGAAGGATTCTTTAGACCCTCTTTAACCATCGAATGAGTCGAAAACCATTGAACAGGAAAAGACACAGACATCCTTTGTTTCCTCTTGCTCCATATTTCTTAACCATATCGGCGAATATTCGTTTGTCATCGTTAAACAATCCTTTCTAATCGCGATCAGAATAAAATATAAATATTTTATTCTTCGCAAAACTAATCTTATCGCGCGAAATTTAAATGGAATACAATAGAACTTATTTAAAAAAAAAAAGAATTTGTTGTTTGTATTAATTTGTTTATAAAAATTTATACCTAAATATTATTTCTTTCATCGTCAAACGAATATATATAAGTTCCATCTTACGAAAGAATCTCACATCTCGCTAATTCAAATATCAAAAATCTTCTTTGTAAACTCTCTCCTCCTAAGAATTACAATTTCTATTTAAATTTTTCGAAAATATTCCAATCGAATTCGCGATCAACGAGCCACGAAAAATCGAAGATAATTCGAATCAAGCAGTTATCGATCTCCGGAAGAAGTGACAGTTAACGATAATGCAACAACTTCCTGCAGAGTTCCTCGTCTATATACCCGTCGCCGTTTACCCAAACACAAACATACGCTCGAGCACAAACACGCGTCCACGCGTGTATACACTCATTGTGCAGCAAAGACACGTAAAATGCACACATACACACACGCGCGCGCGCGCGCATATATCCAGCAGCGGTTATATCGACGGCAAAATAAGGGATCGCCGTGGGAGGGTGGTTACATGAGGGATGCTTCGTGAAGCCATAGACGTTCGACTGCTCTCCATCCATCCCGCCCTCGTCCGCCGCCCGACCAACCCCCTCGGCCGCCACCCTTCGATATTAAAAATTTCAATATCCTAGCCCCAGGGGTGGAAAACACATAATGTATTCAGGTGACGTCCCGGCCATTCTATCGGCGAGAAAAACGTACAGTTTTTCGAGGAATCGAATCCACCCCCTCTCATCCTTTATACCCATTGCTATTTCTTTCCTTTGGCCGAGAATGGAAGGTAGGAGGCATCGCCATCACCCACGTTTTCGACCAACCCCCTCCCCTCGCACCATTCTCCTCGATAACACCCCGCCAGACCATCCCTCTCGCCCACCACTTGGGCTTACCACCCTCGAGGACGATGACGACACAAGTTTTTTTGTTTC
>NW_006263623.1:214906-216312 GCF_000469605.1 Apis dorsata | reverse complement strand
TTTTTTTTTTTTTTTTTTTGGTTTCTCTTTTTTCTTCCGTTCTTTTTCCTTCCTCGACGACGCGACGTACCGATTCTCGAATTAATATATGATAAATTGGGTGAATTGAGGACGTTGAAATTGAGTTAGTGTTTGAATTTGTTTGTTTTGCTAGATTATTTTAGAATTGTATTCTTTGCAATGTTTCGAATAATAGAATGATTTAATATTTAATAATAAATATTCACAACGACACGTCGATTAATGCGAATATTGTATCTTAAAATATATATTTCATTATTCAAATATATCTCAAATGTTCTCTAATAGAATCCGAAAAGTTTACTTTTTCTTCATTTAATTTTCCTCAAACGATAAAGAATCTAATCTGATATCAGATAATATTATTCCTATCTTAAATTTCAAGGAATCATTCGATTAATTCATTTCCATTAATTCTAAATCTATTTCTAATTATTCTATTTAGATTCTTTCTATCTACAGATCATCATCGACATCGAGAGGTCGATAAAATCGATAGGAAGTAAGTGGCCGAAATCAAGTCGAGGGGGAGAGGGGAGGGGGTGGTACAGCGCGAAATGGTTCACGAGACCGCGATTCTAAACAACTTAACGATAAAATTTATAGTTCCGAAGCACGCCTACCCTCAGCCCTCGCGGGCTTTGGGTCGTAAAGGGGGTCGAGGAGGGTTAAGGGGAGGGAAGAAGGAAAAGGGTGGCTGGAAGAGACCTCAGCCGTACATAGGAGGTCTCTTGTACAGGACTTTTACCCTGCAGAGTTGCGTCGTAATTTATGGATGCCGTTCCCTTATCCGCAGGATACGAACTCCACTCTCCCCACACGTTTGCTGTCCTTCTATCGATCCTATATACCGCGACGAAACGGGTGTCCACGAAGTATCTCGGCCTCGTCGTCCATCTCGCGATCCTTAGCGATCCGTGGGGTTAAGTCTCGAGGAAAGCGAAAGTTAATTGAGCAGCGAGGAACCGACAGGGATTTGTAATTCAGATTTTTCAGATCGCTTTCTCCTCCGTACTTTCACGTCTCTCTCTCTCTCTCTCTCTCTATCGTTCTTCTACTCCTTTCTTACGCTCCTTCGTTCTCCAACGCAGTCCCTCCGCTCCTTTTTCTTCCTTGGATTTATGGAGAGAGTTTCATCGGCGCGGCAACTTTTCAGAAACTTTTCCCGTATCTCGATCGAAAGTCGGAGAGAAAGACTATGCTCCCTGTTACGACTAACTGTGGCTAAGATAATTGGTCGGAAAATTGCTTCTTTCCAATGTTATTCTACGATTCAAGAAGAAGAAGAAAGCGAAGAAGAAGAAAAGAAAAATCCAACATCCTCCCGAACTTAAACTTCATTCCCCAAAACAATTCTTCCCGTATTATCGAGCCACCCGTTACAC
>NW_006263623.1:211604-213954 GCF_000469605.1 Apis dorsata | reverse complement strand
GCCCGGCCTCCGTTTGCCTCACCAACCACCCCAGTCATCCCCCTCTGGCCTGGCGAAACCCGAGAGTGAGCGTCACGCGTACATGTATACGTGCCTTTACGTGCCACGTACGTGTATGGCGAGGGGTTACCATGGCAACCCACCCTCACCACGGGGGTGAAACGCCATTGGCCGGCGCAGGGTCTCGACCGATCGTGGCCCACCCCTGTCTCTGTCTTTGTATCGGTATATATGTATCTACGTATGCGATACCTCCCCCTCTCCACGAAACAGGGGTGGACGAGAGAACGTTGCTTTCTCCAGCCCAGTGTCCATCCGCTTTGTCGTTCTTGTTTCCTGCTTTTTAATCAATCGTCGCGTCGCAAAGGGTTGTTCTTGTCTTCTTTCCTGTGAAGATTTTTTTGTTTCAACGAGGGATGAATTCAGGTGGAGATTGGAGAAGATGGATTGTTTTAGAAAATTTTTCGAATTTATTTTCAGCCTTTAGGAAGGAAGAATGGTGGAAGGAGGGTGGCGAGGAGGTCGATAACTCTTTCTCGACGATCCTCTCTTGGCCAACGTCTTGCTTCGCTCTCCTTCTCGATGCGTTCGCTGCATCCGGAGAGGCGACTTACAGGTGGCTTGTTTATCACCGACGACGCGTCGAGAAAGAATAATTACTTGGCGGAAGTAGAAGCCAGCGATTTCAGGCTTCCGCCGAGTTTCCACGGCTCTGTCCTTCGTCCGTAAATTTTATTCTCGTCGAGATTGTCGTCGATCGAAGATGCGAAGAATCGTTTTGTATATTTTAACGGAATCGTTTGATTTCAAGGTAAATGGTGCTGCTTCTTGAGTTCGTGTAATCGATAACAATGATTTCAAATTTTAATTACTTTACAATATACAAGATTTTAAAAAGGAATCTACAAATCAAGGCTAACGAATCCTACAACAATATCGTCATGTAAATCGTTATATTATAGAAGAATTGCGTATTTTCGTTTAATTTTTCACTCGATCTTACATTATACTAAATAAACAATTACGGAAGGAGTTGAAACATCGTGGAAATGTATAATAGAAGGAATGAAAAATGAATGTGCGATGAGAGAGATGGGTTGTCGGTATCGAGGGAAATTGAGAGGAAAATGGTTGTTCCAGAGCGTAAAGGTTGAATTTAAGAAAGTGGCGTGTCCGTGTAAAATTGTTTGGGAACGAACAACGGTCGAGAGTGGAAAGTAAGAGCTGCGGTGTAAAGTAATAATCGCGCCCGTTAAACTCTGGAAAGATGTCGAAGGTCGGAGAGTACTTTTCGAACCATGATTTTGTTTGCTCGCGCCAGTTTCCTCGTTTTTGCCCGAGTAAATGGCGAAACTTTATAAAGTTTGTAACATCGGCTAAGTTTCTCCTCCGGAGGAAATACCAGAAGCTCTTCTCGCCGATCGTCCCGTTTAGAGAGAGAGAGAGAGAGAGAAAGAGAGAGAGAGAAGGAGAGGCGATGTTAAGCGTTTCAAATTAAAATAAAGACAAATTTTTTAACAAATGCATGATTTGTTAAAAAATTTAAATCAATATTCCAATATTATATCCATTTATAATAATACAAAGATATATTCCAATTATTATCCCCTTATATTATTTAAATTGATATAATAATGAAATATCGTTGTAATTGTATTCGTAAAATAGCAATATTAATTGAAGCAATACAATAAATATTATAAAACACAAATATTTCATTCAAACACAACTCGCATGACTATGTAATAATCCCCCATAAAAACTAAAGAATAATAAACCATCCCCTTTTTTGAAATAAATTCAATCATATTTAATATTTCAATATAAATCGATACCAAATTGCAAAACGGTATTTTCAAATAACTAAAAAAAACCTATAAAAATAACACGTTATCCTCGCTACTAAAACTCAAGAATAACGAATAACGAGTAAGAAATAACGTAAATACAAAGGAAACCACCTTCTACCTATCAAAATCAAAATCGATCGAGCAAGCATCGATGCCAAGCGACGAATAAATATAAATCGAATAAATGAAATTAACTAACCGATATCGATATCGCGGGATTCATAGAAAATGAAATGATCAGCTGACGGGGTTGGAAGAGTGTCGAGGTCGAGAGGTTCGGGAGCGGAAGAAGCGGAAACTTTCCGCACAGTTCGCGGAAAGAGTCCTCCGGGGGGGAGGTGAGGAGGAGGGAGGGGAAGAGGGGGAGAAGCGCGAGAAAAGACGCGGCTGATACTTTCAGTTGCATAGAGAAGTCTGGAAAGAAAAGGGGTTGGGTGGAGAGGGGTGGGTGGGTTGAGAGAGAACCGGTTGAGTAGAAGAAGGCACAGGTGGTGGCCTGG
>NW_006263623.1:204933-210990 GCF_000469605.1 Apis dorsata | reverse complement strand
TCCACTCTTCCCTCTCTCGCTCACTCTTTCTCTCTCTCTCTCTCTCTCTCTCCTTCTTTCCCTCGACTTCCTTCAGCCTCCGTCGTTTCTCCTCGTCCCACCGTCGTCTTCGCCCACCATTCTTCCTCTCTTATCCTCTTATTCATTGAGCAGCCACCCCCACCGCCGCCGGCTTCGCCACTTTCTTCATTGACTCTTTCTTTCTACTACGTAGAGAGCGTACTACGTGGAGACCGAACTCTTCCATCCTCGTCCACCCTTCACCCTCTCCTCTTCCCACCGTCTTATTTCGAGGCACGCCTTCCCTTTCGCGCCCGCCACCACCTCTCTGTTTTTTCTCTAATTATGAATGAAAACGCCGACGCCGATCCCTTCTTGCCCTCCCCCGTCCCCCTCCTCGAAAACTCGATCTCGCTCTTTCTCTTCTCGCGCTTGTTTTTTTTCTTTTTTCTCTCTCTCTCTCTCTCGATGTTTTCACTTCGTCGAGGCAGATTCGGTCGCCTTTTTTTCCTCCTTGGGACACCCCCTTCTCGACGGGCAACCCTTCACCCTCGCTGGCCCGGTTACCAGACGGCAAATTGCATTGTTTCCTGCCTCGTCTTCCTGCAACGTTTTTCCACGAGCGCTTTAGCCTGGATGGACTTGTTCCGTGGCGTTACGCGTCTTCCTCGCAACTGGCGTTCCTCCTTGTCGTGTTTATGTATTGTTCACGCGCCGCTGTTGAAGCGATTATTTCTCGGAACTCGTATTTCTCGGAATATTTCGATATATAAACATAGAAAGAAAATGTAAATACAAAGTTTCGCGTATCTGTCTTTGAAATGAGATACACACGGAGAGTGTTATTTATACTTTGTGTAAATCGCTTTCCAATTTGCTTTGTAAATAAAAAAGAAGCTCGTTATTATGATACGAAGAAGATATTTGAAAACATCGACACGAGAAAAATATTATTTATTACGATACGTAATCTATGTGTAAAGAAATTGGCTCGTTCGTGAATCGAGCGAAATTTCTTTCTCTTCGAATTTCTTTCTCCTGAATTTTTATTTTTTATCACGACCAC
The DNA here is from genome assembly GCF_000469605.1 of Apis dorsata. NCBI lineage: Eukaryota > Metazoa > Arthropoda > Insecta > Hymenoptera > Apidae > Apis > Apis dorsata. The sequence goes on along the minus strand of NW_006263623.1, from coordinate 209,924 downwards.
TCGTAAACATTGGAATGGTAAGTGTCTTGGAATTTTTTTAAGACTTCTTTTAAAGCCCATAACGATGAAAAAGTTCGCTCCAATTTTTCTATTTTTCTTCAAGTGTCAATCATGGAGTTTAAATTCCATGGGACTGAAACGAGATTTTAGTACATATATTCATAAATTGATTTAATGATTAATAAAAAAAATCTGCTTGTGTGAACGCAAAAAATCTTCAATCTATTAAAAATCCTACAAAATACATTTTATTATTCCTCCCCAAAAAACAGATTCAAACTAATTCTTTTTTGCCAAAAAACAGTATTAAAATAAACAAACTACCATACCTTTTAATATAATATAAAAAAAGATAATTTAAAAATTAAACCTATTCTCAAAAATAGATAAAAATCCTATCTTTCGAAAACAAACGATATTAAAAAATCCAAATTGTTGATCGAAAATTAACAAATTACGAGGAACGAAATCTATTAAAATAAAAAAAGAATAAAAATGCTTCCATGCTTAATCGTAACAAAAAAGTGGGGCTAACGATTTCGCGGATGGCTTTGCCTCCTTATCGCCTCTACAAGTGGCGGTTCCGTCGTCGCGCGCCAGCTGACCCACTTTCACCCCTTTTTTCCCTCTAATTATGAATGAAAACTTCGGCAAGTGGGGTTGGCGGAAGAAGGGGGTGGAAAAGAAGCAGAGAGAGAGAGAGAGAGGGGGGATACACGCGAACATTTCTTTCGTCGCGCCGACTCGGCTTGTGGTAGTACTTTTAGTTTTCCTCCCTAACCTTTCCATCCCCTTTTTTTCCTCGGAAAATTCGCTTTCCACGGGAAAAAACCGCATTATCGTAAAGTTTGACGGCCCGTTTTTCCATTGGCAGTTCGTTTTCGTTTTATTCCGCGAGATAAAATGATCTGTGGTGTTAACACAGAGAGGGGAGAGGAAAAATATCGCGAGCAAGTTTATCCATCGCAAAAAAATGATTCTTGGCAAAGAAATTTTGGAATAGTTTATCATTCGTTGCTTATTGATATTAAGGAATGATTGCAACGATATTTTTTTTTTTTACTAGATAGGTTATCATGTTGTTGCTTCTTTTTGGAAAGGATTAATATTTTGTTTCTCTTTTCTTTTTTCAAAATAGATAATGATATCTAAAAGCTATCTAATTTATTTTAATTATTAAATTTTTATGTAACATCGTTACTAAAGTATTGTTGAAGTTTGTGTATGTAAACATGTATTTGTTATTTATTTCCTTTCTTGATTGCACAATTGTTTATTTATCAATTAATAAGTTATATAAAGCAATATTTTATTAGTGAAGCTCGATTTGCTACAATAAAATATTGCATTTATGAAATTTTATAAATTGCATTAATTTTAAAAAAGTAAATTATATTAATGCATACATTTATTCATCCTATTATTTAAATAATGGAAAGAATTTTCGATAGAATCTAATTCCTTCATTCGATTTTCTCTCAAAATTCTCTCTCTCTCTTAAACCGTGAAATAAATTTCATCTTAATAATACGAAAACTAGCACAAACATGAGGATGAAAAAAGGAATCCCTTACCTAAGGAAGAAAATAAAAGCCACCCAAATCTTCTCTTTAGATATTCGTCTAAAAAGGGACCCTCTTCGACCAAGAGATTATTCTTCTCGGAAGAGAAATACCGTGGCAAGTTACAAGACGACGAATCAAACACGAGGTCGTAAGCGGCTTATTAAAAGCGGGCGCATCTCCTCCAACTTCCATCCATTAATATGCTTTATGGGACAGGGTGCACGCGTTCCATGCGAGCAATGCATTTAATTATGGAACGGCTATCATTTTCGCCAAGTATCCAAAACGATCGCTAGGGTGCCGTTTTCTATTATAAACGAGAAGCGTATATATAGTTTATTACGAAGAAGCATACCTGTGGGGGTTCGATGAAGACCTCCCTCTAATGAATCCGCGTGGCCCCTTTACACCTTAGACCTGGATCCTGCCTCGTTCTGCGCCCATCTGTGAACATACGAACATATGAATTAGTACATATGGATTTAGTAAGAAAAAGTTATTATAAATCTTCTAATCTTGTTTGTTTTGTTATCGTTGAAAGAAATATTTCTGATATATGATAAAAGATCGAATGGATTAGGATAATTTACAATCTCTTCAATCGATGATTGAATACTGAACGTTCGTTTCAAACGATATATAATTTAATAAACGGAGTTATAATTTAATAAAATGGCGAACAAGAGATATCGGGAATATATTTCTCGAAAATTCCAATCGAACATGAATCAAAGAGGCGATCAACGTTTGATCTGAACGACTTATCCGCCGCATCCGCTCCTCCTAATTGCTCCGCCATGTTTAAGTGGTGCCTGATCGTCTAATTAGCGAAGCTGTCGAAGCTATTTCAACGGAACGCGGACAAGTGTTCAAAGGGAACCGTCATCCCCGCCGTTATTGCCGTGTGTGAATCGTATATGCCGATGAAATCTTGCGCTACGTCCACGAGGGTTGAATATTTTACGAGGAGAAGAAGGGAAGGAACGAATCGGGGACGGAATCGTGCGGAAATAACGCTGAAAGTTTCAACCATCTCATTTTCTGGCGAACGATCGACACGAATGTCTTCAAATTTAATCGAATCGAAACTATTGTTGGGGAAGAAACGTGAAAATTGTGGAATTTTGAAAAATTCTTTGATTGATTAGTTTCGAAGCGATTGAGGATCGAAAAGTGTGAAAGTATTTTTAGGTAATTAATGGAGTCAGGTGAAACAATGATGAGGCATAATGGGATGAATTAATTGAGAATATATAATAATTTTGATTGAAATTCGATAGTAAATGATAATTTGCGATTACTGTATATTCCTTTTTCAATTTTAAAACTAAAATATTTTTCAGAAGGAATATTAGTGCATTTCGTCTCATTCCTTGAAACCTCATAATCATCACTTTATATAGACATTTTATCAATCAGAATCATTCAAGAAAATTCTTCCTACCTTACACTATATATATATATTTCCTACAATTGATAATTAAATTCCAATTGTAATAATTTCATCAATTAATCCATTAAACTTCCACTTGTTAAATTACTCGTAAATCGTCACTTTGAAGCCTCGTATTCGATCGTTTAACTTACGTTTCATTGATGAAAATAATTTCAGACGATCGTTTGATCAATTCTTGGACCGTTTCGTAACCGTCAAACACGCAATTTCCGGATTTCTTTTCGAATTTACGCGAAGAAGGGGTCGAAAGGGAGAATTAGTGGGAGGAGTTGTGATTCTCGTTTATCGACGATCAGAAGGGTTGGATAATATCGTTACCCATTCACGACTTGCTTTCCAGATCTATACGGCTAATTAAATCCAATGGCGAATCGTACACGCTTTGACGAATCGATTAATTTGTTAATGTAATGAGAATTCGCTTCTTTAATCCCGTGGTTACTTAAGAGAAATGATATTCGATTTTCTTCGAACCGATTCTCTCGATCGAGAACAATTCACTTTGTATTCAAAGGATTTTCTGGAACAACCAGTTAATTTCTTTTATTTCGTAATATCGATAAAATGGGCATAAATTTTCGTAGTTAATTTTCATTTATCGTAACTTTCAGATTTGTACAAAATAATGCAAACAGTTATGATTGTGTATTTCTTCTGTACAAACCTAATATTTTACAATATATGAAAAATAAAATAAAAAAGTTCTAATTTTAGTAAAATTCAATGTAAAAAAATTATATTAATTCTGAGGATATGAAAGAATTTCTTTGTTATTTTATTAATTATTAATCACTCTAAATTTTTGTGATTACTTTAATAAAAGTATAAAGAACGGAAATAAGAAATTTTATCCGCATTTCTCGAGTTATATTTATCTTGCGTTGTATAGAATATCTACAATGGATGTTCAATGAATATTACTAACTATACGAGAAATATAATGGAATAAATACTAATTTATAATCCTTTTTTTAAACTAAAAATATTCTTTACTTGTTCAAAGAAAGTTCCTTAAAGCGTAATAAAATCAAGATCAAATTAAAAATTTAGTCAGTTATTCCACATTTAATTACTATAATATCCACTCATAAAGTTATCAATCTTTTCACGCAACCTGTTACCCCATTTTAACCCTCGACTCGTTGATCGTGACGCTCGAATCAACGCGAATGTAAATTAGACAAGAAAGCCGCAACGACTGAACAGGCTCGCGGAACCAGTATTCCATTCCACATTAACATCAGACGTTTCACCTGTTATCCACCATAAAAACTAGTTCTTACATTTTAATTCGAATTACCATCACCGTGGTTTTAAATTTTTCCATAAAGAAGAAACATGAAAAAAAAGAAATAAAAGACAGGAAGAGAACTATCGAACTCTACGTCTGCTACAAAACTTAATATCCTCCAAAAAACTTAAGAAACTACATACATACATTCCTTCGCCATCTGTTCGATCGAATTACCAACCATCAACCGTAGGGGTAGTTTTCTAGCAACCCACCGGAAATAAAAGATAAAGAAAAGCAATTTCTCCAAAACTCCAAAACTGTGTTACCTCGGCATCGACTTAATCGAATTACACCATCGTGATGAAGAGGAAGGGGAACACTATCCCCTTCCTCTCCCTCCCCCTAGAAAAGCCACGAAAAGGAGAATAAAAGGGAGACGAAGGTAAAGACGAGTCGGTTTTCAATTTTCGATGATTCCACCGAATTCGGTAACAGTGTTAGGGGTGTGTAGAGAGTGTTGGCATCGTGCATCCACCGGTAGCAGCCACCCCCAGCAACGTCCCTCTGCTTTTGCGGTGGCTGTTCACCAAGGTATATAGGGTGGTTGCCGCTTCGTCGGGGCTTTAAGACACCGTGTGTGGGAGTGGGCGTGGCCTTGGGGTGGCCGTTGGCCAATCAGCAGCCGCCGGTTGCTGGCCATCCCCGACCCACGTGGTCCACATCCCCCAACATACAT
>NW_006263623.1:203232-204777 GCF_000469605.1 Apis dorsata | reverse complement strand
CTCGTAGTCCTTGCCGACCGCCGCGCCAACCCCCTCCTTTCCACCCTCCCCCGTCGCCCCATTCCTCCTCTCCCATCTCTCTCCATCCTCCACCCGGTTCAACACACCGTATCCTTCTCACCCTGTGGTCCCCTCCCCCTTCTCCTACCCTCTTCACCCTCGTTCAACGATCCCTCGACGACCGAGAGAGAGAAGGTCGTGCCTGACCAGCGTGCAAGGAAATTTTCGAAAGTAAGCGGCGTCTGGTTTTTCACGGACCTCGTTTCGCCATCGGGGGTGGTGTGGGGTGGCGAAAGGCGGGAGAATAGGGTGCAAGGAGACGTCTCGTTTCCGACGGCGTTACCGCGACGAGCCGCGGCGAATAGAGATTGTTCGAGGTGGATGGAAGGGGTTGGTTTTCGGAGAGGATAGTTTGCCGATGTTGCATAGTTGGGTTGGTGATGAATAAGTTTTTTGCATGCACCATGGTTTCTTTTTTTAATCGGTGTGTCATTAGGGTGTGTTATTTTATTTTTCTTTTTTTTTTTTAAGGGGATGAGAGGTAGTGATTTAGTAGCAACGATGTAATTTTCGAGGCAAAGTATTTTTTAGTATAGGCTCCTTTTTAGATGGTAATTGAATATCGTTGCAGCTTAATGACAGCAATGGAATAGCTATAAAGGATATTGATACGTAAAATGAGAATCGATTAATTCGTTGTATGATTCATAAAATTTATTTAATCGATGCATAAAGTGTGCTTCCTCTTTTTTAGAGATGATTAGAGAGAAGAATTGCATATGAAGAATTAGTAATAGTGTTAACACGAGAAATGGTATTAATAGTATACAGATTTCTTGTATATGATGATTTCTTCAGTCGATGTACAGGGCGTGTTTATTTTTAAAAAATGAAGAGAGATGAATGAAGACTGCATGATGTAATTAAGAATCGTTGGGGGCTAAAATGGCGCCACGAAGATTCAATTATTGCTGTATTCTAACATTCCCACGATTAATTCAAAGGTTCTCGGGTCAAGTAACCAGCTCGTTCCACATTCTTCGCTCCTGCTGTCTATTATGCTACTCGTCTTGGTAAATAAGGAGAGAGATTTTCTAGAGAGATTAATCGATGTAATTCTTAACGGAAGTTGCTCGTTCGAAATTCTTGGACAAAAGGGAGAAGTTGTTCCGTTCTATATTTTTGAAATTTTAAATTAATTAAAAAAGTTTCTTTAAATTAAATTTTAAATCTTGGATGGAGATAATTTCATGTCAGAATTTGCGTATAAAGAGTTGAAAGAAGCAAATTCTTGGGAATGAATTTATTTCATACTCTCTTGTTTTATAAACAAAATCTCCTCTCTTATTATTAATAGATGTATAAAAAAAATATTTTAATTAAATATTAATCTTTTATCAAAAGATCCATCACATCTTCAATAATAATTACAAATTACTTGAAAAATGATAAAAGAAATTTCTCGTTTCAATAATTTAATAAACAATCCAAACAATCAATTTTCCATCTATCAAAATATTCTATTCTTCCTCACCCTTCACAAAT
>NW_006263623.1:197298-203008 GCF_000469605.1 Apis dorsata | reverse complement strand
CTTCGTCCTGTCTCTGGCCGAAAATGGCTTTTCGACAGGGTGGAAAATTTTCCTTATTCTTCCCGTTCGAAGGTTCGTCTATCCTTCTGAATCTTTAAGCGACGTCACGTTCGTTGTCAGTTTACTGGCGAGATCGTTCGTTTTCGCGTGTAAATTTCGAACCCAGCAGCCCTCTCCATCCCTTTTCCACGTTCCACGATTCGTGAAAGATTCATATTCTTAGCCGGAGGGCAAGGAAGACGACAATAATCGAGTTCAATTAATCGACTCGAAATAACCGTGGCCACCGTGGACGATGGTTGTTCCATTGGAATAGTCGAGAAACGCGTGGAAAATTTACTCGATTTCGATCGTCGATTTGCTAAGAATTTTAGTTGCCCTACTTGCGACTCGATCGAGGGGATGAACATATTGTGTGTACATATCGAAGAATTTCTCGTGGTGGTTCGAAACATATATATATGACAAGAAAGACATGGAGAAGGGATTTGAGGAGATTGGGAATGGTAGAAATGAAAGGAGTTTTAAAACTTTTTAAGTGTATGATAAACGGAGTAAAGAGAAATGGAAACTCGTCGAATGGAAAATTATTCTTATATTTGTATCGCCGCAGAATTTAATATTTTTAAAAATTAACCCATTCATTTATTGAGAATATTATATTTAATCTGATAATACCTCTCGTTCAATATCAAAAGAATAAATATTTCTTGCAAAGACTTAGGAGAATACTCGATGTCAAGTATCTGAGACGTTCATGTTACTGTTATACAAAATTAAAAATCATTTTATACCATTTGTTTCACAAATACGATATTAATTTTTTACATAATACAAGAAGGAACAAACGTACGTGAAATTTTATCATATATAATTGCATGCTATAAATAATAAAAAAAAATAAATCAATCCAAATAAACGTCCCAACTAAAACACTCTCGTATCGATCCCTCCCCAAAAAACGAGTCTCATCCCGCTAACGAGAAACGATTACACAACAATTCCAACGAATAATAAGCGAATCGAGGAACAACCGTCAGAGAGACCTCCCGAGGTCCATGAACGACCGATCGACCACGCGTCGCTGTCAGTTACGACGACTCGTGTTGCGAGAGTACAAAGGGGTGGAAAAAAAAAAAAAAGAAAAAGAAAAAGAAGAAATAATGAAAAAAAAAAAGGGAGGAGAAGAGAGAAAGAGGAGGGAGCGGGACGGGTCAGCCGGTGAAAAAAAGAAAAAGGAGGGAAGAGAGAAGTCTCGTGGACGGAGAAAAAAAAGGTGGAGGAATAACAAAGCTGGTCGTAGTTCCCACAAAGGTAAAGCATGACCTTCCACTCCCCCTCCTTTGGCTTTTTCTGTCGCTCCGCTGAAATAATACCGACGACGGTAAAACAAAGAAATAAACATGAAAAGACAAAAGGCGGCCGTTTGAATCCGTAATTTGCCCCCGCGCATTGCCTTTTGTTTATAGATGGGGGGCGGAAAGGGGGCTCCCTCCCGCCATCTTTACTCGCCCGTTGCTTCCCTTCCGTGTCGCAGACCCCTCTAAACCCCGTGAATTTTACGGTTACGGTTCTCGTGCTAAACCCTTTTCCTCTCTTGCCAGAGAGTTCTTGAGGTAGGTCCTGGAGAACGTTCTCCTTAGCGCGAGAATATCATCGCGTTTGACGTTGAATTATTATAAAGACGATAAATCACGATAAATTATTTTCATCCATTCTCTTCTTATTTTTGTTACGTGCATAATAATTTCTATTTCTAATTTTAATTCTTTGATTTCTCTGAAAACTCCAAACCCGACATTCGATCATCGTAAATAACCTTACTTTATTTCACGATACATTTTATAATTATCCCATCATCTTAAGATACTTCTCTCGAACTTCAAACGCTAAGGAAATCCTTTGTGAGGCTCGATGACGGGCTCTAGAAAACGCAACAACCATTTATTCTTAATCCTTCGATTTCCATATAACAAGCAACAAACGGTTTGTATCCTTAAAATTCACAATCTCCGAAAAAAATCACCCCCTCCACGATCTTCGAACAACGACAAGTTAAATACGTTTCATCTCGAAGCCTGTATAAAATCGTTCGAAGGGATCGATGGGATAACGAGAAGCGTCTCTTAAAAACCGTGGAGGGGAGGAGAGGGAAGGAGAGGAGGATGGCAGGTTCAATTAAGAGTGCGAGTTTTCAAGGGCGCGAGGGAGGGGAGGGAAGGGGGCGATCAAAGAAAAGGAGGCAGCGTAAAATTTTCTCGGAGGAAACTTTTCACCTAGGAGGAACTCTTTCCTCATTTCGCGCGCACTTGAATTATTCACAAGCTTCTTCTTCCTTCGCTTTTGTTTCTGGGCCAGGGTCGCAGCGATCCCTCCTCCCCCGGTCGACGAACTTTCTCTCTTTAAGTAAGACATTTTCCTAACTACTTGCCGCTATTCACCGGGATCCAGGAGCGGCGTGGCGCGTTATTTAAGCGGACTCGTTCGTTCATCGAGCGGCTCTTCTTAGCACGCGGTTGCCACTCCTCTCCCCTTCCCCTCCCTCCACCCCCATCCTCGCGCCATTCCTCCGCTCTTTTACTTTTACTGCGACAACTTTCCCCGTGAATTTATTACGTGCGCTGAATTTCACGCGCCACTCCTTTTTCCCTTTTTTTTCCCCCTCTCCTCCGTCTTGAGAATGTTTTCGAGGTGTTGTAAGGTGTTGAAGGAAAAGGTTTATTGTGCGGTTTGTATAAATGGCAGGAAAGCTTTGGCGCGAGTATTTTTTTTTTCCTTTTGTGGTAAATAAGGTGAAGAGGGGGAAAAGGTGGAAGTTTTGTTCGAGTGAAAAATGAAAAAGATTTGGTGAGAGATTTGAGCGTAGATTGTAGAAGTGTGTATTATGTGAGTGTATATATAGATTCTTTTAAATTGATAAAATTTATTTCAACGAGTAAAACGGTTTATTAATATTACTTACAGTTATTCGACTCCATCAAACGTCATCTCCAACCCTCAGAGAATTTTCCCTTCTTCAACCTCCCCGGCGTGTTACTCGTCGCTGACGTTCTGCTGCACGCGTCGCCCTGCAACAGACAAGATATATTTGTCAGTAAAGGAAGAAAAGAAAGAAAAAATATCGGAATACACCGCTAATAACGATATCTCGAGCGAGGAATCCTCCCGTGAAAGGGTTGCGCGGGGATGAAAAGGGGCCAGGGGTGAGAAGAATCGTGGAACGTTGCAAAGGACAGGAAGGTGGGACTTTAGAAATTCGAGATAAGACCTCCTTTGTCGCCGAGACGAGGAGTTTTCACGTAACCCTTTCGCCTCGACACCCGTCGGGGGCTGCTCGAAGCGGTGGAAAACCGTGAGAGCCGCGACACCCCTTCGACCACGAGATCCTCCGTGGCCCCTTTTCCCATTTCGAAATTCGTGAACTCTCTGAAAATCGGGATCCTCTCTCGAGAGAGAGAGAGAAAGAGAGAAGAGTCTTGCGCGAAATTTTAATATATCGTCTGACTGGGATAAGAAACCTTTTAAAGGGCTCGTGAAATATTCTCGTGGCCGAAGACGTAGCTCCCAAATGAGATTTTAATTATTACGATTCTGGTTAACGTGTTCCGAGTGCACGAGAGTGGAAATGAGAAAATAAATGGTCGATTGGAACGATTATTGAAGGATAGGTGAATTATTAAGAAGAAATTTTTGATTGTTGCTGGACGGTTCTTGGATCGGAGAATATTGAAACGTAGAACTTGTGGCTTCTGAGTTTGAAACACGATTAAGCATTTCTGTATATTTCGAATACGTCGATAATATAATGTAAATATTTTTCAAACCGTTGTAATATTATTGTGGTATGTAAATATTATGAGTGGTTGAGAACAGAGTGAAAGAAACGGAATGTTTATTTCTGAATATTAGTTATACCTGAGAAGAAAAATTTAAAAATCCACGTGGAAATTGAGATGCATGGTGACACGTGGCAAGATTGTGTGTTATCTGTGTAACATCTTTTATAAATATAAATGGAAGAGGTATTTGAATGATCGTTCTGTGATGAATCAAAATATCATAAAATAACATAAATTCTAAAAATACCATATAATACGAACATAATATAAAAATATCATATATAACATATATTTTATATCACATCGTGTTATTCATAAATTATTTCGAACAATATAAATTTTACTACACCTTTTATTTTTATTTCAAACGTTGAAAAGTACTTACGCGAAATATAAAAATATCAATAATTATAAAGAATTATCTATAAAACCGGAATAATAAAAAATACATATAAAACTATCTATAAACCAATATACACATATACACATATATTATACACATTATAAACTAATATATAACACATATTTTATATCACATCGTGTTATTCGAACAATAGAAATTTTACTACACCTTTTATTTTTATTTCAAATGTTGAAAAGTACTTACGCGAAATTTAAAAATACCAATAATTATAAGGAATCATCTATAAAACCGGATTAATAAAAAACTATCTATAAATATTTAATCGATCCATTATTACACAATTAACACGATATATAAACCTGAATGTATAAAATAAAACAATACATAATATAAAACATAAGCACAAGCTAGAAAAATCCTTTTTCAAAAACATCACTCTCAAAATTACCTACAATACCTACCGACTAATTACTTCATCACGACAGCATCCACCCCGAAGCTGCTCCATCTCCATCCTCATCCAAATCCCCTCTAACCCTCTATCCGACTATCACGAAAATTAGCCCCGCGGTGGAAGTAGAGTAGAGCGGCACAAAGTGCATCCGGGGCGCAGGATCTCGCGTGGAACGGTTTAAGCAGGGCTGCTTCCGCTTATGTGTGTCAGGAGGGTGCTACGAGCTCGCTCAGCCTCCTTAGGCGAGTATCAGTTATTGATGGAGAAACATCCGCGTCGAGGCGACAGGACAGGAGGTTGGATTACATCCGTCTACGGGGACGAATCAGGGGAAATCGGATCCCGTGACGTTTAGTCGACGCGCAGAATTATGCACGCGGTTAATTTCGAAGCGCGTTTTCGTCCCCGCAGATCACGCGGAATCCTCCATCCCTTTTAGAGGAGGATCATCTCCGTTTCCGCGAATCCAGTTCCCGGATGTCGCGCCATTAACCGTCGACCCGTGTCGCTGGTAGCTTTGAAGAAAGTTCAATTCTCGGGGGTAATTATTTATCGAGCTCTATCGAGAGTTACGATGGAGTGGATTTTTGAGGGTGGAGATGAGATGGAAATTTTGAGGAAAGATTTTTGGTTATTTAGAATTATATTCAAGTCAAACTGATATAAAATATTAAATATTCTTTGGTGTATTATTTATATATTTAATAATTTATAATTATTCTTGAATGTCGAGATGGATTTGTATTGTTTCATCCCCCGTACTAAATGAGAAGAATACAATGAATATGAAGTATTTTTAAAAATTGTGAATTATTCCCAAATTTCCCAGTTATAACGATTGAAATTAACCTATCATAATATATTCATAAATAATTACAATTATCGATAAAACAAACAAATAAGTTACACCAAATCTTTGACAAAATAATTCCTAATCCATCGACAAGTGAATCACTTTACCAACGTGAAACAGGATAAACCAAATCCTCTAACAATCTTCCGCATCATCTTCACTCCTTCATCAAATCCAACACGAACCCTCGTTCCCCATTC
>NW_006263623.1:195619-196835 GCF_000469605.1 Apis dorsata | reverse complement strand
GGGGGGGGTACATGAATTTATAATTTCCGTCGCGGTGCACCCTTCGGTGATTCCGTGTAGCTGTCGGTCGCGTCATATAAATCAAAATCAGAAGCATTGTCGAGGAAATCGGCATACCGTATATGGGGAGGGACGGGGTGTATTTCTGTCTGTGTTCGAGAGGAGGAAAGAAAGGAGAGAGACTGGAAACTCGGTCAAGCCACGACGCACACAACCCCCTCCCCCCTCCAGGTAGGGTTATCCAGGTAGAAACTGCGATACGCGTTTCGACTAGGGAATCGACGTGGAAGAGTGAAACAGACTGAGATCTGGAGGGGGGGAGGGTTTGGTGAGGAGAAGACCGAAAAGTATCGGTCGGATATACATATGTATGTCGGGTTGGGGTACAATGTATTCAAATTGCGAGAAAAAGGGTTGACCTGGCTGTGTATATGTATATATATATCTATGGTATATCTATAGGTGATGAGTAAAAAATGCGACAGACTGGTTAACGAAGCGAGATGGTCCATTGAACGAGGAGGGGAACCTGAATGGGATGCTGGGACCTTTCTCGCATCCGTTTCCACGGAGAACTTTGTATCGTGTGCGAGCGCTAACTAGACGAATATGCGCGGCAGCCATATGCCCACCCAGGGTTGAGAGGTCGGATTTCCTCTCCTGTCTTCGATGCTTTCTATTTTGAAGCGAGGAGGATTCGAATACTTTGATATATATATCGAGAAAAAAGAAGAGAAATCTTAGAGATCTTAATTAAGAAAATCTTGAAATTTCTTTATAATTATTATTATTATTATCGAATTAAGAAAATTTTACGCTATCCAATTGTCGTTCCTGTAATTGTAACCTCGCGTTGAAACGCATAAAAATAATACACGTCAACGTATCCTCTGAGTGAAATGAAAATACGAATTACAATTAAAAAGAGACTCAACCCGCGAAGAATAATCCACCCACACGCGTCTCCTCTCCCTTCTTCCTCCCCTTTCTCCCCTCCCAACAATCTTACCAACGCGAGTTCTCACATCCTCGCGATCATCCCCGCCCCGCGTCACGCGGGGGTGGTTGGAACGTTCCGTCCCCCTTTAAAGCGGAACTTCGTCGCTTGCCTTTTTTAAAACGAACAAAAGAACGCCGACACGTCTTAAATGAACGCGCTACTTGTTGCACGAGGAGGAAAGGGTAGGAGGAGGTTGCACGCGGAGGAGGAGGAGGA
>NW_006263623.1:190682-194739 GCF_000469605.1 Apis dorsata | reverse complement strand
CCCTACCCACCCCCTCCTCCTCCTCGCTTTCACCCTTGCGTTTTCTTGCGTTTCCTTCGACGGACGTCGACTTCCTGCTTGCGCGATTCAGCTTCCTCTCCTCCTCCACACGGACAAGGGAGCCGAGATTTTAGTGGGACGGGGATTAAGATTGCCCTTAACGACGTTAATCTTTCGATTCTTCGAAAGTTTTAGCGATAGATATGGAGAAGATTCTTCGATTCGTTGATTTGAATTGATTTGAATTGAGAATTTAAGAAGTTTGGTTCGAGAGATATTTGTCTCGTGCATTGGAATAAGAGAAGCGAATAATAATAGTTTATTTTTTTATCAGGAAGAGTTTTGTACTTGGGTATATATTTCGAAATCAAGGAGTAAATTGAAAATTATAAAAAACGGATATTCACATCCACTTATCGACTTATTATTATTAACCCTTCCAGAGATACTTCCCCCGCCCTCTCCAATCCCAATTCCAATTTCCCTCGAATACAACAAACAGTAAAAACAGTTCCCCAAGCGACTCGTAAACCACTCGTGAACACCAGCGAGAGATTCGCCGTCAGCGACAGAACTTACCCCCGACTTCGTTCCTCGTCAACGCGGCGAGAGCATCCCTTATCTGGTGTACCCAATACGCTCGGCACCCTCCACTCGAAAAATTGGCTTCCGCGCTTTCGACCTGCTCCTCCAACCAACTCTGTCTCCCTCTTTCAACCATCATCCATCACCTCGAATATATCTCGATACACATCGAATCTAGCAACTCGTGAAACCCAAAGATTCGATCGCCCAAAGATCGAAGGGTGGTTTACCTGGCTCTCTCTCTCTATATATATATCTCTGCTACCTTCCAGGGGGAGTCCTCGATATTTTCTTTTTTTTTCCCACTGGAAAGCAGCGGCATCACCTGTGCCGTTTTCGGGATTACTTTTGTCGGTTTCACCTCCGGGAACACCCCTGTTCGTCCCCGAGCACGAACAGCTCGTAAAGGGTGAAATCGTAAATATATCGAGGCCCTGGCCGACGGGGTGAGAGTGCGCACAATGGGGAAACAGCGTTATTGGCTTTTCAAAACGGTATTTACCGAAAATAACCAATTTGAAAGGATAATACCGGCGACCGGTGACGTCCGGGACAAACGTTCCGTGTCACCTCTTTGTTCCACCCCTCGCAACCCCCTTCAGATGCGCATCGACTCGAAGCGCGTCTCCCATCGTGCTCCACGCCGCTAATTATTTCTCGATTAATTGAAATCGGGAAAGGGTTCGATTCTCCTCGTAATCCGATTCCAACCTGTTCCATTCCCTTTTGTCGATGCTTCACAACGATGACCTCGTAGACTACTAGAAACTCCAAGTTGATAGAACGTGTGGATGGAACCTCAATGATGGCACAAATATGGAAAATTGTGGAGATGGAAATTTTTTGTTTGCTTGTTTTTTTTTTTCGATGATTGTTGAGATTGTCTAGAGGTAGAAAAAAATTTTTTTCTCGAGAGTAGTTTGTTAGTTGTTAGCTTCGCAGGATCATGGAAACACGATCGATGTCATCGATGAGTTTTCACGGAGATATGTGATCGTAAGAATGGAGTTTAATACGTGGAAAGTTTTAGAGAATGTAAAAAACACTTGGACGAGTGTTGGATGAAGAAACGTGTTTTCAGCGATATGATATAGAGGAGAGGAATTGCTGCGGTTGTATCCGTTTGATTGCTGGTGTTTTATAACTGATGCTATGTATTAAAATTCAGAGAGGGTTTAAAGTGGATTGAGTTAAACAAGTAATAAAAAGTTATATTATCGTGAAGATATTGTGGAGAATATTGTTGTCGAGAATGGAACAAGATAATACTTATTATTTTATATTTTTACGATAGAATAAAAAGAAGAAGGATGGAGAATATTATCGTCTGACAATGAAATAAGATGATACTCATTATTATTTTTACAATAAAATAAAGAAAAGTAAATATAAAGAGTATCATAAAAGAAAGGAAATATTATATTTTGATATTTGAGATATTTTAAATGTTTCGATTATACAAAATATTTTAAACAAGTTAATAAAAAAATATCAAAAATATATTCAATGAAATTTGCTGCAAATACCTTTCTTTTATATTCCACGAAGCTATAAGATAGCTCTTTCCATGAAACCTCTCCAATATTCATTAATCATTTCAATTACATATCAAATTAAAATCAATTTGCTATACGTTGTGACGTATCATTCCATCCACAATTCGTACGAAATCTAATATAAAACCGATGTTTCACGAGGCATAGGCAGCGATAAAAAAAAAAGTTTCTCAATATGCTTTACGACCATACCACCCTCGTGTTCCTATTCAATCTTTCCAAACTGCACGAGTCCGTCCAAGGATTAGCCCGACTATCCCTCCGTCTTGCGGATATACATCCAACTTTCTTCCTTTTCATCCCCCTTTATATCTCTTTACACGGGAAAGGAAACAGTTCACGGAAAGAATTTGCGCAAAATTCGGGACATGTCTGGGATACCAAACGTTTCTTTCAAAGAATTCTCCAAAGGGAAACTATCGAGAGAAATAAGAAGGGGGGAAAGGAAGTAGAGGAACGAAGTATAAAAATCCACCGGAAGACGAGTGTGTTCTTCTCGAAAGGTCTGAGTCAGCAAGAGAAAGAAGAGGCGATCAAGTGGAAGAGCTGGTGAACCAGTTTAATCAGCGACAACTGCACGAGAGGAGCTTCCCCCATCGCCTACCCTCACGAAGAATCGAAAGAGTGGAGAACCGTGTCCTTGGCGCGAAGGAACGAGAAAATAAGATTGGACAAGTAACGATATTTATATTCGTACGAGATTGTTTTATCAATTATATATCTTAGATATATAATTAATACTGAAAGATAAAAATCTTTAATAAGTATGCTGTATCCTAACTCGAAAATTCTAATTTTAATGCAATCTTCAACGCACAAAGATTTATATTTATTGTAGATTCAGAAAATTTATCTTTCATATATCCATATATTATATCAAATAATTCAGATCATAGAATAAAGATCAGTGATTCGAGAGAAAGAAGGATCATCGAAAAGGTGAGAATATTGTTTTTAGAATTACGATCTATGGAATCAGTGATGAAATCATTTCGTCTCGACAGCCACTTCCGTGGCTCGCTGATTCGAATTTCGGCCACGCGCCCTCTCGTTACGTATTCTTCGACGATGGAAGGAACGTAGGAAAGGCTGAGCGGCAAAGAGAATGCCAGGAATCGTAAAAAGAAGCCGTGAGAATCGAGGCGTGTTGCGAGAGGAATTGAATCTCTCATAGTAGGGGACCGTATGACCTGACTATCGGTTTCCATCAAAGAAACTGGAACATTGTATCCATGAAACCTTGATATCCATTGTTCGATCTAGATTTCTAAGCCTCTTCGATTTTATTAAATATTACAATGTGCTTGCGAGGAAACGATCTTTTCGTGCATAAAAATGATGCTCTCTCTTTTTTAACATTTCTCTGGTTATAAATTATAAATTATAATGGTTATATATATCTGATTATATATATAAATTATATATATATGAATAAAAAGATTTCGATGGATATTTTTCATTCTCGTTTTTTCAAGAATCGCAATTAAATTCCTAAAAACAAATTTTCATCATCATCTATCTCTAACGAAATAGAATTTAAATCCTACATTACTTCCTAATAAACATTCTATATAATTTATAACATATCTAAACTACTAAGAAAAAAGAAAATTTTCTTAAATTCTACACGATCCACATTAACGGGGGAAAAGATATCCCAAAAGAAATACATACTATGCACACGTACGATCCAATTATACATCTTCCAACCCTTCTATCCTCCATTCCACGAGCATTCCCTCGTTACCCTCTTCTCAGAGGGGGCTTTCTCGCCCCCCTACCCCCTATCCCTACGACGAAATTCCACGGATCCTCTTTGTGCCCCGGAGAAACAGATCTCGTAAAATAGAAACTTGCTCAGACGCCCGGGTACTCGCTGCATATTCCCCGCAACGAGGACTTCATAGGCAAGTTTC
>NW_006263623.1:177821-189786 GCF_000469605.1 Apis dorsata | reverse complement strand
GCGGAGGGAGGTGTAGGCGAAGGAGGACGTGGCTTCATTTGTTTCAGCGGGCCCGCTGGTGGGTGGTTACGTCACGCGTTGGTCGTCATGGTAACCTTCTGGGCTTTGCCAAGAGGGGATCGGCGGCGTGTTGCCGCTCCAGACGACCAGGGATCCCGATATCCTACGGGATCTCCCATGCAGGCGAAACATTCGAGTGCACTTAAGGGTGGTGGTCACGACCAGACTTTACTTCCATCCTGATGTCCTCGATTCGATAAAAATGATTTTTATTTTCTTAGACAGCAAGTTTATGTATTTTAACTTTATGTAGGGGATGGAGGATTTTTATTCTTCTTTTTTTTTGGAAGGTAGAAGCGTTAGGTTAGGTTGATGGGGGAAGAAAATGTCTTATGATGAATGAAACAGGGTAGATGATGGTTTCATGGTAACGATTGTGAGTACGGTAACTTAAGATGTTTGGTAGTACCGTTGAAAGGGGATTAAGATGAGATGCTAATTCCGGTGGAGAAGTTTTGAATGTTTGAGGATGATCTGCTTAACAAAGTATAAGAAGATTAACGTCAATTCAAACTGAATGAGTCGAGATAAGTTGATAATTAAACGTAAGTTTACCAATGTATTTTTACATATTCTATATTCTACATCCTAGTATAATGTCCTCTCAAAAGATAAAAAATTAATCTCGAAGAAACCTAAGAAGAATCTATAAAATTCGTTCCCTCTCTGTTAATCGTATCCCTATTTTTCTTCCCTCCCCACTCGTCATTCCGCAAAGCATTTCCAACCCTTCTCCAAACCTCTTATTTCTCGCGGCGTACACCGTCGAATAAAGCAGCGCGATTAAGCGTGCACGTAACGTGTCCTCGGGGCGCGAGAACGTCTTCAGCCGTCGAGGCGGAGCGCAGACCTGCAACCATCTTTGAGCCTTCTCCTCGAGTAATTACACGACCTCTCCGCGAGGCGTTTCTCCGTATTCCGTGGCATCCCGAAAACTGGATCGAATTCCATTAACGCCGCTCGCGTCTCTTGTTTCGGCGAGCGAACATCCTCCTCCGCCTTCGAAAACCGGCGACAACGTTTCCGCATTTTGCCGCTCGACGACCAAACCGTTCTTTGGAACACGCTCCTACGGTTTGGTAGGAGCTGATTCGACGAGTTAAGAAGAAGAGAGAGAGAGAGGAGCGTTAAGTGGATCCTGCGACAGGATTGCTTTTAATTCGCGCGTCCTCGGGCGATGTTCGAGTAGCTTTTGGGGGGTGAAAGTGGATTTTTCTTGAGTTGCCGAGTTTTGAAGTTCTTTACTTCTCTTTTTCTGGGGAGAGGGGTTTGTGATTCGAGGGGAACGGAATGGGATTTATGTGTAAATGTAGGTATTGCGAGAACGGGGACCTCGTCTTGGAATGGAAGAATTTATTTGGAAGGGAATCGAAAATATTATTTCGAGAAAACTATTGATTCCTCTATTAAAACTTCGATCTTCTTTTAAATAATTTTAAAGCTTAGCTTTCTAATGTTTTAGAAAAAAAAAATCGAAGTTAATAAATTCTTTTCCAAGAGAGAGAATTTCATCGTAAACGAAAAGATGGAGAATAATTTGAAAGAGTTTCGAGATTATTAAACTCTGCCTCTCGTTATTTGTATCAGAGAGCGTTTATTCATTGCATCCAATGATCTCGATGTCATCTTGACATCCTTAGCAGACATCCCGGGCAAAGTTTACCCCCGATGGGGGTGAGTCTCCCGAACCCACCGACAATTTGAGTTTTCATTGGAAAATAATTATTATGGGATGCTCCGCTGCTCGAGACCCGGCCTCCCCCCACAGCATTAAGTATTGTTTCTCCCTATGTTTGAAATTAATTTGAAGTTGCCTAAGCAACCCCATCGCGCTTCCAAGAAACCCCCTGCCTCCTTGCCAGTCAATAAGGACTACCCGACCAAGCAGTTTCCAACTTACCTTCACGAGCTATTCTAGGGAAGGGATCGACCCGAGTCAGATCGACTTTTGCTGACTTTCTCGAGATCTCTGTGTTAAGCGATTAATTAGACGTGTGCTGTCTCGTTAAATTTTCATCGGCAATACGCGGAATTTAGTTGAATCAAAGGGGAGATTCCTCTTCTAAATTCGTCAAATTGTGCTACGTTTAGATTCAATTTAGTATTTATCTTTGCCCTATTTTTATTAATCTTATGAAAAGTAGCACGTATAATTATTTACTCGAAATCCGTGTAGAGAAATTTAAAATAATAAGAGAAGTTTAATAAACTTATATTAACACGTTATTCCTTTTTAAACTGAATCCACGCTTCGTTCTTATACTATATTCCTCTCGTCCAAACCAATCATAAAATTAAAGATAACCTTTCAATCCTTCTCCAAAATAAGAAAATTCTCCTCTTCATCCTTCCATCCTTCATCTCCGTCCGACATTCACATCCCCTATTAATATCCAAAAGTAACAACTATCAAACTCGTGCTCGATAAAAAATCTCGAAAGATTCGAAAAGAGATCAAAATCCTTCCTTAGATCGTCTCAAGACACGACGATGATATCAACACGAGGAACCGCCATTTCAGAACCTGATGGCGAGCCACCACCAGCAGAGCCATGTTGCACGGCTGTGTAACGTTGGTTCGTCGCCCTCGCTATCCCGGGAGGGGGTGGTTTTCGAAAGACGTGGGGCGGGCTTGCCAAAAGCAGCCAGGAGTGCTCGCGCGCGTCCTCGCGCGTATACATGCACCGAAACTGAACAGAAGGGGGCAACGGTGTACGTGCAACGGTACACGACAGAGTATGTCGGCTGCTCCATCGTCCTGGCAGGATGCAAGACGTAACATGCCTAACGATCTCTTCCCTCCCTCCCTCCCCCTATTCCGCCAATCCTCCCTCTCGCTCCTCAGCGCCCTGTCCCCTTTTGTCGAATCTCACTCTATCCCACCTTTCTCCATCCACCTTCCTCCCCCTTTATCTTCGCCATCCTCCTCATCTCTTCCTCTACTCTCTCTCTCTCTCTCTCTCTTTTTCTCTCTCTCTCTCGTTCCTCCGCTGTCCCGCTTCCCTTCGGATCCTGGCTGACTCGTCCTCGCGACTGCTTGCCACTGGCTTACCGTCTTATGCAGCTTTACGTCCTGCGCCAATTTGCGCCAATTTGCGTTCGCCGTTGCGTCCTCTCTCTCTATCTATCTATCTATCTATATATATATATATCTCTCTCTGTCCTTATACCGCGCCTGCCTGTTTTCCGCTTCCTATTCGCCACTGGCTCCTCTTCCTCCCTCCCCCGCCCGCTTTTCGGGGACAAGAGTTCGAAACGGAACATTCGAATCCGCGGGATTTTGCGACGATGCTTTTTCGAGAGGATTTCACGAACTATGGGAACATGTTTTGAGAAAGTTGTTGGGAAAGTGTGCGGTGGAAGAGTTGCTCGAGTGTTGGAAGATGGTGAGGGGTGGTTAAGAAACGGAGAAGCGTATCTTGATGATCATTATGGAACACGTTGACACGAGATTCGATTATAAGAATATACGTATACAAATTTCATTGTATCTAACGTTAATACGAATTATTTCGTTTATTTCAATATTTTAAAACTTAAGGGATGAAATATAAATCTGTAAATAGAATTTGTTGCAAGTTTTCATAAATTTCCTCACCGCTTCCTTTAAAAGAACCGTCGTTTGAATCCGTTTCCAATCAAAGGTGAAATTTCTGCCTTTAAAGAAATCGTGGAACACGCTGTTTCGAATAATTATCCACATCGTCAATTAGTCTCTGTCGCGGTACACGGTCGCTTTTCGACCGCGAAGAGTTATCCAGGGCGAGGGCAGGCCATAAATCAGTGGCGTAAACGCGGTGGGGCTGACCCCGAGGAAAGATTGTTTGGGCTGACCCTCGACCCGGGCGGGGGACCCGCTGACCTCCACCGGATTGGCCACCAGACGAGAAACCGGAAATTCCACTTCCCCTGCCGCATTCGTCCGGCGAGTTGACCTGAACGATAATGTCCGGTCACTCCTTTTTTTCTGCGGCACGCGCCCCGTAGCGAGTATTAGCCGGTGATTTATCGACGGGTCGTGGACCACGGCCGTTCCACTGTCGATTTTTAATCGTTTATTTTCCACTTTCCTTAACCCCCTCTTCTTCGTTGCCGCAGGTATTAGTAAATATTGCGTGCACTGCCCCCTTTCTCGACGAGCTGGCAATTGGATGGACGTTCTTTTATGGGACGTTTGTTTGAGTTTGAGTGAATTTTTAAACGGTGACGACGAAGGGTTTACTTTTTCGAGGGCTTCTGGCGGAAGGTGATTTGAGAAAGAGATTGAAAAATGTTCTTGTGTTATTTATATATACGTTTTTCTTGATTTTTGTCGATTGAAGATTCGTAGAATTAGAAGTGTCGATAGTTTGAAATTAATTAGTAATTTTTAGATCTGATTAATATAGAACTTGTTAAAAAGAAAAAATAGCTTATTGAAAAATAAGCTAATATGTTGTAGTTGTTATATGAAATAAAACGCAATATATATAATTCAAGTAAATTAGTTCGATAAATAAGGAAATTCTAACCTATTATTTTTCTTTTCAGAATTTATAACGAAAATGACTTTTAAAGTGAAGAACATTAAAAAGAGAGAAACAAGAACGACGAGGAAAAGAAGAAAGATGACAGGTGAAAGCAAGTTTTCAAGGGAAACGTGTTTAACGTCAAATTCAATCTCGCGCACGCTCGACTCCTCTTCAATGGCCATTTTGTCCGATGTGCAATCGAATTATTCACGGTCAAGCAGAGAGTGACCAGCGGTCAACTGCTTTCGCAGCAGGAAGTCGTCGAAGAAGTCGGTGAGCCACGCCATTTCGGGGTAATTGAACTGATTCGAGTCAGGGGTTGGTGGCCGGCATGAGGCAGGGGTGGTATCGAAGGGTGACCTTTACAAAATGGCTGCGAGCCATTTTCGCGTCAGAGTGGCGACGAAGCTTGCATTTTGAAGAAATGTCAGGAATAAAATATTTTTCAAACTTGCCTTTCTTATCTTCTGATTGGTAAAAAAAATATTATTTATAAGAGAAAGCTTCTGTACTTCTTTTTACCCGTGTTAATGTAATAGTTTTAGATTAATAATTATATATAAAATATGTAATATATATTATATAATAATATAACATATATATATATAATATATATAATAATATAATATAATAATATAATAATATAAATATATATATAAAATATGTAATAGTTTTAGAGTAATAGATTACGTTTAATTTATTTCTGATTATTACATTTTTTGTAATTTATATTAAAATCAATTGTTGTATTGTTCATTCCCTTTTCCTAATTCCGTTAATTCATTCCAATTTCTAATAGAATTATGAAGAACCTACTCATTTCTCTAGTTAAAGATTCAGATGAGCAATACAATTTCCCTTGGAAAGAAATATAATTTTCACATTTGTGTAACAATCACGAATCAAAAAATATACCTCCCCTAATTCGTTTCTCTAAATAAACAACGAAAATTGCGGCAATTAATAAATACTACCACATTTACGAAATATAATGTAAAAAAAAAAGATGAAGTTCGTTTCCCAACATGGATCCTGAGTCGAGCGAACGACAAATAGTTTTATTTCCGTCGCCTGCATGACGGGATAAAACAGGCGAAACGAGAGCATTCGAGCATTTCTTAACGACGGATGACTCAATGAGAAGTTTATCGCTTCATTTTTCTGTCGATCATATTTTAAGGCCTCCATTACACGATGCCTCGAACCCGATATTACTTTTGCATTATTCCGATTCTTCGCCGCGTATAAACGCGAATCGTCCGCCGTCCGTGAGAAATGTCTGCCGGCGGAAATAATTCGGTGTTAAATTGGCGAGAGAGAGAGAGAAAGAGAGAAAAGAAGTGAATTAAGAGAGAGATGCTTTCTATTTCTTCGTGGCAGAAGTTAAGTTACGAAGAAAATATTATTTTGGAAAAATGTTATTTCCAAATATGCGAAATTGACCCACTGAAATTTCGATTGTTAATGAGACAAGTCTAAAGGGGAGATTTTGCAAATGTAGTTTGCAGTTTGAAAAACTGTTCTATCTCGTATTTACATCGTCGGATTTCAGGTTTGAGGACAAAGTTTACGTCGAAAACGGGAAAGTTTATCTTGTCAGCGCACTTTAATCTCTTCTGTTTCCTTAAGTTTGAAGTTTTTGAAGAATGTTTTTAAATTCACTCTCTTCAGTTTGTACGGAAGTAAGACGGTAATTTTCTTTGGTTTCTGCTCAAAGTATCTTGTAATCGAAAAATGAAATTTCTTGTGAAACATCTTGTACGAAGTTGAGCGATTAAATTTTTTTATTACGTGATATTGGATCAAATATTCACTAAAGTGTATTTTTAAACACACTTGTTTCAAGAACAACCATATTGTCTTTGTTCAATTTTACATAAATTTTACCTAAAGAAAATTTTACCTAACTAAAATTACCTAACTGACTATTAATTACGAATAACAAATTATTCAAAATTCTCAATTCTCGTTCTGCGTTTCACGAATCAATTTAAAAAAGTTCAATTATGAATAAATAACAAATAAACACGTACCTCAAAAAATTTTCCACGGAAGAATTCTCGAAAACGATCCACCCCACAGCTTCCACATCGTCACGTCGTGCAATCACGATTGCTCGTGGCTTGATTTATCGGAAAAATCGTCACGGAAAAGTCACGAGGAAAGAGAAAAGGAATTGTGCAAATAGGCAACAGACGTGTCTTCGATGCGAGAGGTGTTGCCTCGTTGGTGCCAATCGAAAGACTAAGCGAAAGGGTTAACATATTCCTGAATACAAAACACATGCATATTCTATGGGGTCCCATGTGCGTCTCCTACCCCGAGATACTAGCCCTATCTTAGTGTGCGTGCACACGCACGGGGCCCAGGTGGGGCCCCCCCTTCGACACGCGTATGGAAAACGAGGCACCGTGGCTACCTGAATCCTCGATCTCGCGCCACCGTGGAAAAAAGAAAGGAAGGTCGAAATGGCTGGAGGCAGTCACCGCGTGACAACTATTGCTTATCGTAATGTGATTTTCATTTCGATGCCTGGATCCTTTTCGAACGATTATTAATGATCGAGAAACCGGAAGAGTCTCGTTATTCGGCGTAAAAAATTCCATTCGACTCTCTCCGCTCTTCGAGTTGCACTCATCGAATGGTTGGCTGTTCGAGAGAATCGAGATGATATTATGAGATTCGATGGGTAATTATAGAGAATTAACGAGAGGAGGGGAGACGGTGACGGATGGAATTGGAAGAGGAGAGGGATGAAATCGATAATTTTGGTAGGTTTTTGAATGATACTGGATAGATAGGCTACTAGATAGATTGAAATAACAATAATAACATTACTTGAATTACTTACCAAATGTTTTCTCAAGAAAATTTCGAATCCAACAGTAAACTATAAAATAATTAATTCAAACTTCGATTAACTATTTAACTATCACAAAATTGCGTTCCAAGAGTCAATTCATATTTCATAGAGAAGACGAATCCAACGAATCCTCCCTTTACAAACAAACAACCAAACAATTGAATCAACAATTGGAGCCATCATCGGTGTCCTCGAAAAATATCCAACCGAGTAACTTTATTAAATCCGAATCAAACTCGTTTGAACCGTTTCCCTCAAAACCGAGGCCCGATCCACGTACCTGAACCTCCCCGCGGAAAGCTTGCCTGCGTTGAAACTTCCGGCGAACTGCGCATTCGTGGAGTGACGTACATCAGTCCCCGGGTCAGATTGAAAAGGAAAACGAGTATCCCAGAGTGCTCTCGAAACGATGCAGGCTATCTCGAAATCGCGGCGGCACCCATCGAGTGGCCCTCCAAGATAAAGATCAAATCGTACGAGGCAAAGGTGCGAAGCCCTGCCACGCATGGCTGACCGCATTGTTCGTTCCTGTGACGTCTTAACTAAGTCCTAGCCGCGCTCGTATAGAATGGTAGGAAAGCGGTCGACGAGCGAGGGAGGAGGACAGATAGCCTGGTCGACCTGGTTTATTATATGGGGGGCACCCATGGTCAGGAGATGGCGAGTTTTCCACATCTGTCGCGAGGTTGTCCCTCGAAACGAGTTAATACGATTGCGGGCCCTCGAACGGGATATCTCGATTCGATTCGCGATAAGTTGAGCGGTGGCCATTTTATTTGCATACACGACGAACCTGAAATCGAGATTCTGTGTTAGATGAGGAGCGAGTTTTGGATTCGTGTTGGACGTGTTAGAATTAGTGGAATGTTCCTTTTTTATTTTTTTTTATTTTTTGTTTTCGAAGAGCGGTGAAAGAGAGTGAAGTTGATGGTGATGATCGTGGAGGGATGAGATGATTGTGCTTTTCTAGTTTGGGATCGGTATGCGAATGTTTGAGATGGCTTCGATGGTTGTGGAACGGTGGGTATGTGACGAAGAGGGGGATTTTTATCGTCGATGGATATTGTAAGAGTAATATTGGAAATGACAATTATAATTTGAAATAATTGTAAAAGAATGAAATTAATTTTTAAGTTATAAAATTGTTATAAATTATGAAGAATGTTTATATTAGAATTTAAAACTAGAATAATAATGTAATAATAATATTAAAGTATCAAATGTTTTCCTAAATAAATTTTATATTTTCAATAGAATTATAAAACTAATTTAATTTATCTAAAGATAAAATCCAAAAATTTCTAAATTAAATAACAAACAAATTCAATACCCATTCCAACTCTTCAAATTTCAAACATTCCAAATCGATTTTCAAATAAACGTAATAACTTTCTTCGCTAAAAACTCGAAAGAATCTTCAATGAAAACGACCCTAAGAATCACAGCATAGCTCGGGAAAAAATCCACGCGAGAAATTGGGTCAGGTAGATCCTCCTCAACTTATCCCCTAACTCTCTCAATCACCTCGTTCGATCTTCGATTCCACGTTGAAAACGGTTACCTGTGCCGATCGGTAGTGCTCCCCCTCTCCTCTAATGTATTAGTCAAAACCGAACACCCGTCACAATGGCGCTGATTACTTTAATAATGGAACAGAATGGCCCCGGGGCTGGTGGCTGGGTGTTGGGTTTTCCTCGCGGGCACAATGCAGCTCGCGAAGTATACAAATAGAAAGAAAAAAAAAGGGAAAAAAAAACGGAAGAAGAGGAAGGAGAGGAGAGAGGGAGAAAGGGGCGAGAGGGAAGCTTGCGTCAACCCCTCGAAGGACATACCCCGTCTAGTTACCCCTTACGAGAATATTCAAATCGCAACCCTTTCGACCGTGAAAGGAGACTTCTGCCTTCGAACCCTTCGATCGGATTCAATGGGCATCGATATTCAAATTTATATTCGACGCGAGGTTCACGCGCTCTTCCCTCACCCTTTTTCTCAGCCGGTCGAGGCCACGTTCGCGCCCTCTCAGCGACGAATAACCGTTCGTCGTATTCAGTTATTGGGGTCGACGAGAGGAAGAAAGAGAAAGGGATGGAATTTGCATTCTGCTTTTTTTTCTTTCTCTCTCTCTCTCTCTTTCTCTCCTTTCTTCTCTCTTTCCTCTCGTTCCTCCTTTCGTCTCGTTTGTTTGTATTCGATATCGTTTCGTCGCCGATACTCGCGAAATTGGAGCGGAAACGACGCCGGCAGATGCAAGGAAACCTTCGAATCCTCGTTCTCGCCCCCTGTGACAGATTCCGCGTTCGCTAGAATACGTCCCCCTCGATCTTGAGGAAAGCTTCTTCCAGGGATAGAAATCGTCTCAGGGGTGGAAAATAAAGGGACAGGGGGAATGGAATGATTTAACGTACCGATGTTTCGTTTTCGTATTTGAATACATATAGAGAACCGTGTCAATGTGTGAGTGCGATACTCGTGCGATTTCCGTTGCTAGCTCGAGTTAAGTGTGATATATCGCGTTAAATTTACAAACTCGAGGATGTATAAATTTTAGAGAAAAGTTTAGAATATTTGGATGGACGGATTTCATATTCAACGATTATTCGTATCTTATACTTTATCTTTACTATTAATTTAATTCACGATCTCGTTATATTATCCCAATCTCTTCTCAAAAAAAAAACCCCTCGAATCTCTGCGAATCTAATTATTAAAACGCAAACAAATTCGTTCAAACTTCTCGTACTTTACTAAAAAAAAAAAAAAAACACCCTCGTCACAAAGCGCAATTTCTACCGATTTCACCCCCTTGAAAACACGAACGTGGAACATCCGCGGAAGCGCGAGCTGCTAAATATTCCACGGAGCATTGTAGTACCGGTGGGGTAACAAGGAGACGAGCTCGAGGAGTAAAGACTTCTCCAATGGAGGAGGAATAAGAATAAGAAGAAAAATAAACGAGGAAAAGGAGAGGAGCAAGGCAGCGAGCAACTGCTGGGGGAAAGGAAGGGCTGGGGATTGAACTCGATGGAACCGCGAAGAAAACGAGGCCACGGAGGGGGGGCGTGAGGGTGGGTGGAGGCGCGAACAGGAAGGAGAATAAGAAGAAAATAATGACTCTTACTGAGTCTGGTGCTGCGGCGGCCGAGTCTGCAGCGTCTGAGGGGGCGTCGCGTAGGAGGAACAGAGGGGGAGGAAGGGGAGGAGAGGGGGGAGGGAGGCGTCGTCGGCGTGTCTACGGCCGTGACCCGGTTTTTTCCGAAGCAACAGGTCCCTTCTAATTAAGAACACTTAAGAAAACTTCCCTCTTAAAGCTAACGCCTCTCCCTTCGTTCTCTTCTCGGCTGATAACGCCATTATATTTTAATAAAGCCAGGCGAGCCGTCTTCCTAGCTCGCTCTCCGCCAACCCGTTCTCTCTCATCCTGCTTCTCCTTCTCTCTTTCTCCTTCTGTCGTTTTAATCTGTCTGTCTCCTTCTTCCGTCTTCTTTCTCGTTTCTTTTTCTTCTTCTTCTTCTTCCGCTTGGAAGAAATGCACTGGGAAGGATGAGTGGATCGGTAGAAGAGTATGGCAAACCACTTTTCGGATTCCGGTTCGGGGAAACGGGTGGAATTTTCTTGTGATTTCTTTTTTGGGGGGTTGTGGTAACATGAAACATAAAAAAGATTATATTAGAGATTAGATTCAGGTTGTTGGTTTCAGGAGAAGAATTTTCTTTTCGTTTTTCACGTAAACGATAATTTAGATACTTCTTTGTCTGCTCATGGATGAATATTATTAGTAGATTTAACGATTACTTTTACGTAATGAAATAATAATACAAAGAATCATGGCTCTTTCTCGAGCAAAATGAAAAGTAACTTAAATTTTTAATAAATAATATATATATAATATATAATATAATAATATATATATATAATATAATATAATAAATAAACGTTTGGAATTTTTGTGGTTGGAAACTAAATTTTGTTAATACCTCGAAATCCCATGATAAAGATAAACCCATGAAACTCAGTCCATCGTACTCAACTCACAATGCAACGAGAGAATCCCTACAAATAATATACGATAATACGATCGTATTCTCTTTATCGTATCTAAAAAGAATTCACAATTCCAAACACGATCGAATATTTCCAAAACTACCCCATCGTTCCCGATACTCAAGATACTACAACCGAATTGAGATTCGCATTCGACGATAGTTCTCGCGCCGGTAATCTCCCGATCCATCCACATTCACATCCCGTTTTAGCCCGATTTCCGGCGAATTTTCGCTCGCGCGCAACCCCCTCGATCCATCCACACTCGACTCGGCGCGAAAAGAAAATTATCGCTCGCGCGTGTTTACCCTTGGCATTGCATCCCTCGCGATGCACTCGACGTGCCAATAAATTCCACGGTTTCGAAATAAGAGTACGCACCCCAGGGTTGGTTATTTTTCCTCTCTCTTTCCTTCTTTCTTTTTTTTTTTCAAGAGACACCCATCCCTTGAAAAGTGTTCGTTCGAAACACACCCTCGGATAGAGAGAG
>NW_006263623.1:174807-177134 GCF_000469605.1 Apis dorsata | reverse complement strand
GGTGGCTCGTGTGTCACACGACCACCCCCTCTCGCCTGCCCTGCTCCCGCCTGGGAAAATCGTTGTCGTTTTTCCGGGATGCGTGAGCCCTCGTCGTCCGTTTCCACCACGGTGGTGGTGGCACGAAACAATTCCCCCGTTTTCCACGTCGATATTTTCCGTCGTCATTGTTTCACCGAGTTGGATATTTCGGCAGAAGAAGAGCGTGAGTGGTGGTTTGTTTGATATTTGAACGAGAATCGGGGGTGAGGGGAGGGGATAGCGAGAGGTGAGAGGGTCGACGAATTATGAAGACTGTTTCTGGTGGAGTGAATCGGGGGAGAAAGGGGGTGGTGGGTGTTTAAAATGGAGGGTAGTTAGTCTTTTAAAGCTGCATTCTTGAAAGTAAGCGAGGTTAGTCTACTTTTTTTACGGTTAGACTTTTGTTTGATGTTCTGATAAAGGGTGAAGGAGAAAAGGTTAATTCTCGTTTTCGTTTCGGAATGAAAAATGCATCTGGTTGATTTCTACGTCGAGATGCATTTGTTGAGAATTTGTAGACGTTATACAGGTATTCGTATGTCTTTCGTGTTCACGTATGTACGATTTAGATTGCCTATATGATACGTAGATCAAACACGTATGTACAGACGTATGAAGTTTTATCATTTTTGAGTGAAAAATTGTTTCAATTCTTTAAAACTAAGTATTGCAGAGAATGACAGTACAGTTAATATATAATAAGAGAAAGAGAGATCGAATAGGTTAAATAATTCAAGAATTATTACAATCGTAAATTTTGCATACATGAATATTCACAAATTCCAATGAATCGAACTATGACCAAGCATTATTTATTTTCTTTTTTGCAAATGTTAAAAGAAATTACTTACAATCTAATAAAAGGTTATAAATGCAGGAATAACTTTATCAAGATCTTATCATTAACAAATAATATCCTTAAAATCTAATCACCCCTATAATTCTAATCTTGTAATAACCAATTTCTAAATCAAATTTGATTTCTCGCCAAGTTTCTACCTTCAATTATCATATTACCTCGTTTAAATCTACTCCTGGACTGGAATCGAAATTAATCAAACTAAGAAGATCGTGTTCTCGAAGAGAACGTGATCTTGTCACTTGACAGCACGCGTGTGCCACGCGCCAAACGCGTTACGACGAAATCGCGTTCGAGGAACGCCACCTGACCCCGGGTCAGGCCTCCATGGTCAGAAGAGGAGGGTGGTTCCGCGCGTAAACTGCCCCTAAACCGGCTTAGAACCCGCCCCGACGAAACTGGCTGCTCCAATCGGCTTCCAGTCTCTGCCATATGACCCGAATACGAGCGGAACGCGCAGGTCCGGCACTCGAAGAACTGGACATCGCGCTGACCTACCCCCTTTCACCCTTGTCCGCACGTGCTCTCGATAATTCCTCTGTCCAGGCACAATGCGCTACTTTTCCTTTTTTTTTTTTTTCGTAGAATAAGCTTAGATCCTGTTCTCGAATCTTTTATGGTTTAATTTTCGATGAAACTTGTTCGATGAAGAGAATTAAAAATTAAAAATTATTTTTCGATCGATACAATTATATATTTCGAAAATAATTCTTCTAAATTCTTCCGTGGAAATTTATTGTATATAATTATTCTTTGTCGCTAATAGAATGATATAAAACATTATTAAATTTCATCCATCGTGTATCCCCTAACAGTCATCAACATTACCTACAATATTAACGCTACATCTACACGTACAATTCTAAATAATTCTAACAAACTACTCAACCCTCTAACACCCAGAATAACAGTAATTTTCCATAGGCTGTCGTATACCTATCCCGTCGCAATTTTGTCGTTCCGGCCAAGAATAAAGGAGGAATCGTCAATAATTGGAGGGTAAGCCCAAGTCTCCAAGCTCGTCTTAAAGGGGAAGTTTCGCGGGAGGAAAGTTCCTCGAGCCAGTTTCTTCCTGTCCTCCTTCTCCTCCTCCTCCTTCTTCTTCTTCTTCCTCGTCCTCCTCTCTCTCGCCCCCTCTCTTTTTTTTTCTCGCGTCCTCTTTCAGAGCGAGCTGGCGTCGTGCCAACTAGGTGAAAAGTGTGGAAAGTGAACTCGCGATTTACGGCGGCACGCCGAGAAAGAGAGGGAGGGGGGCGAGAAAGGGGTGCAAGCAAGCCGGGAGAGGGGGTAAGAGGGAGCGGCAACGGAAGTAGGACGGCGAGGGTAGGGTGGTAGGGCTTGTTCGCTTAGAAATTTATTCAAATTAAGCAGCCGGGGAGTTTACGAACCGGCGGAAAAATCGAAAGTGCCGGGATAATTGGCGACGGTGAAAGTCGACGACTTTGAA
>NW_006263623.1:168650-174528 GCF_000469605.1 Apis dorsata | reverse complement strand
GGAGGGAGGGAGGGAGAGGAACTTTCCTGCTGGTGAACTTTGCGGAGTCCAAGTTTTCCCGCGATCGCCGACACCGGATGCCTATTTAAAGAAACTTGGCCCGACCAATGTGATAAATTTCCGTCCGACGTTCTGTGACGCCTTCTTCCAACAGCCAACCTCCCCTCTCCCTGTTTTCAACGATAATAACGTCGGAGAAGTGTTTGTTTTTATCGTCGTTTCGATCGTGGAAAATTTGATAAAGAAAGGAACAGGTTTGGATGGATAAAGTGGTTTGTTGTGATATTCCATTAAATAGAGATCGATCTCGGTGATTATCATCGTTCTTTCGTTATTTAAGATAGATATTATTTCTAATGAAGATTTCTGAATTTAGATTGTATCATCGTACTTGTAAGTTCTGCTGTCTGTCTTGGTAACTTAATTAAGTATGATGGACGTTGGATTTTAGATGTTTAATTCGAAGGTTTAAATAAAGCTTCCACGTAACTTGATCTTCTCCAATCGACACCAATCTGATCGATTAATAATTAT
The DNA here is from genome assembly GCF_000469605.1 of Apis dorsata. Taxonomy (NCBI): domain Eukaryota; kingdom Metazoa; phylum Arthropoda; class Insecta; order Hymenoptera; family Apidae; genus Apis; species Apis dorsata. Next base: position 173,994 of record NW_006263623.1, on the reverse strand, counting down.
ATTAATATCGAAGTTATTGCACATATATCAATATGAATCCGAATATAGGTTTGCTATATTTATACAGATAAATATAGATGTAAATGCACGAGCATTTAAAACTTGATCTTTTTCGTATTACAAAAAAAGATATTAATTAAATTTTACCTTTCTTGATGATACTTCAACATCTCGAGAATCTTTACGGAAATTATTCGAAAACCTCTGCGATCCCCATGCTTTTTTCCCTCTCAATCTCTCCAGAAGAAACCTCTCGATCACCGTTGTAAAATCCGAGTTACCATTCAGCGCAAACAACGCCAAGAAAGCGGCTCACCCCCGTCACACAGCCAAATACGCTTCGAGATCCCGCGACATGACATTAATACCTCTCCCAAAGGAAAGCAGACCGGGATCTTAATAGTGATATCGTGTAGCTCGTGCAGCGACATTACAGATCCCCCGCTTTGTGCCCCGGTGAAAAACGTATCTTTCTTCATCGTTCCGTCCTTCTTCCACCGCGATCGCGTCTTCGAGAATCCATTCCCGTAGCGGCAAAGACTTTCTGCACCGCTTACGCGGATGTTACCTCCACACCCACGTCTATATACCCCTCGCCCGCATATGTACCGCGATATCCACTCGTGTACACACGCGTGCAACTGGGGATCACGTACGTATACGTGAGCGCGAGAAGAGAGAGAGAGAGAGAGAGAGAGAGAGAAAAGCAGGTTGCCGCACGTTGTATATGTATATATATATATATATACGCGCATATCCAGCAATACGAGGAGCTCTAATCCCCTTTTAGAGACTCGGCTCATACCACGCATTGCGATATGCCTTTGACGGTCGCTCCTGCGACGCTATTGGCTCCGCGTAATCTCGTGTAAGTTGGGTTGCCTAGCCGCAGGATCCTTGGCTCCGGGGGCCCGTTCACACGTGTGCAAGCCCGGGACACGCACGCCCGGTCCTTTGCTCGCCCTTAACAGCCCTTCGACACGATCGATACGGCAGGTTCCTGTCGTACGCCGCGGCGCATGCCCTTCGTGGATGTCGAGGTTACAGTGGGAACCGGTAGAGAGCGCTCGTCTACGTTTCCGGAATGGAGAGACGGGATTGAATGAGAGAGAGTGTGTAAGGATGGGTGAGTGGTGCAAGGAGGCGAGAGAAATTGGTTTTCGTCGTTTTGTTCTGTTGCGGAAGAGAAGAAGTTTGGATGGATGATTTTATGATACGATGCGATTATTATGGGGGATGAGGTGAGGTAGGTTTGGTGTTATATGATGGCTTTTCAAAAAAAATATTTGTATGGATTTCGCGTTTAAAGAAGTAGAATTTGGAATAGTAATTTGTTTTTTTTTTCTTGTTATTTAGATATGGTTTCAGGAATTATTTAGATATGATGTTTGTATGCTTGAAATTCTGTGGAATGAAAATTATTGTTGTTACAAGCATTGAAATTTTGTTGGAACATGTGAAAAATAATAAGTATAGTAAAATTATAAATAAATGTAACGTAAATAAATTAAATTCATAATTATTCTTTATATTATGGGATTATTTTTGAAAGCACAGTTGTAACACCTGTATGTAGGCAACTAGATCAGATCTGTACATAACTTACATGCTATCTAACTAGGTAGCGTAACAGGAATTGACTTTACCTTTGTATAGTTTTCATTTTGAAGAATGCCAGAATGTTCAGAATTCTATATTACCTTCGAAGACTTTTTAAAAGCTTACTTCCTAAAACAAATGAAGAAAATATGAAAAAAAAATCGTGTATACTTTTAACTTTCTCCATCTCTGATACAATTTTTCAATTGTTAGAAAAATTAATTTACAATATTTCCATAATAAAAATATATAAACTAATTTATTTACAAATTTGTATTCCTGTAAATCTATTATTCCTTACATTTATAATCTTATTCATTTGTACAACTTACCTAATTGTAAATCTGAATAAATAAATTCATATTCTGTACTCAAAACTATGAGTTTCTTTATTCCTCACCCAAAATAAATTTTTAATAATTCCAATAATGGAATACATATCTCTCAATTAAACCAAATTATTATCCAATGACCATTGCGTCCAATCGATCAAGGACCAATAATAATTGATAAATATTCCACAATTGCAACTTTTCACACGAGTTCGAAACGAAACTAATCAGTTGCCAGGCCAGAAAATTCTCGAGTCATCCTACGAGTCCAAAAGCTAATATAATGACCCAAAAGCCAAAGATGACGCACGTGCGTTTCGCCCTTACCCCGCCACCTCGACACAGGGACCGATCCGGCCTGTGTACACGTGAAATGCGCCCGTGTTTTTTCTCGCCCGTCCAGTTTTATCGTAATTGCCAGCTTTACGTAAGCCTGTTTGTGTGCTTGTACGCGTGTATATGTGTTTGTACATGTGTTATCATGAAATACGGCGTTATTTGTACAATTGTTTGCTCCCTCTCGCCACGGCGACGCCATCTCGCATGCGTGACCACAGACGAAAAAAATTCCGGACCAAGGTTCGTAATTCGGCCGTTAAATTTAATATCTTACACGTTGGGAGCCGATTACTGCGTGTGACGGCAGAGGAGATGTGTGATTCACGTGTTTGAACCTGGTGTTTGCGAGGTGACAGCCAGGTGACGTCGCGGCGAGGCCCGAATCGCCGCGACAACCTCGAGACGAGCGAGATAAGAATGGGATCTCTGCGCCGCTAACACTGATTATACGCCGTAATTGTAATAACGATTGCAATTGGAACGATTCGCTTTTTCAATCGAGGCTTCTGGTTTCTGTGGAGATTTCGTTCCGTGAGAAGATCGAACACAAATCTCTGGTTTTTGCAAATTAAAAGGATTGGTTATATTTTATTATTATTCTCGTCTTCGTGATCCTTTGTTTCCGATTTCTGATTCGAATATTGTCGATAAAAGAAAACAAATTCGATTCATTTCGAATAGACGACATTCTGAAATTCTCGATAAGTTCTAAAGAACAAACTTTAAATTCTAAAACTTATTCCGAATGATCATTAAATTTTGAGAGATTAAATTTGATCGAAGATTCCACACTGTCGCATAAATCTTCGATAAACTCCAGAAATCAATCTCTGTTCCATTTTCTTCGTCAAGACTCGTTCTTAAATTGCCGCAAGATCTTCGATAATTCCTAAATAATCGAATACGATTCCTATTTCAAATTACCAGAAAATTTAAAAAAATGATTCAGATATACGAAAAATAGTTACGATCAGCAAAGGAAAACGTGTCCTTCTCACGTAATCCTATCCAATGTGTCCGTGCGCGCCTTCGAACGGAAGATCGATCATCCCCCGTGGAAAATTCGTCCAAGCAATTTGCGATCATTCACCATCCTCTTTGAGGCACGAAAAAACGGATCCTGTTTCCAGAGGTGGACCAGCGTGCCAGACCGTGTGACATAATCCTGTCGGACGCTTTGTCCCGCCGGCTGATCAAGCGCGTTAGGACATGGATCCCGGGGGAGGACGTTAACCATAAATACGAGAAACAAACTTAAAAGAAATAAAGAAAAGCTATAGTGAATCAGAGAAATAATCGTGATTATTTGAATTTTTTATTTTAATAAATAAAACTGTTAAGGATGAAAGTGTGTTGAATTCGAGTAACAATACGTTGCGATTAATATTAAAGAGAGAGACACGAATTATATATGTTAGCACATCTCTGAGAGGGATGCAATGAATCTTTAAAATTCAAAAAATTGTAAATTGTAGAAAATTTATCATTGCTTATTCGGGATGTTTTATCACTCTGTTGTGAAAAATATTCTCGTATGAAATTATTATTCAAAAGAATATTGAAACTTTGAGGATGAATTATGTGAGAGTATTATATAAAATTGAAAGACTCGTCACATATAAATAATAGTTAAGCAAAAGTTTTTAATTTTCTATATATCACATTATAATATATTATATTTTGTTAATTTGTATATATTTATTTTAGAATATAATTTTTATATCAGTGTCTGAATATTTTATATATACTCTGACATAATCAGTATTCTTCAATATCCATCGTCTTCTTCTTCTTCTTCCTTATAAAAGAATATTCGAGCCTTTTATCCGCATTTGATTAAAAGATTCTTTGTCAGCCTCGCGATGTCTGGTTGAAAAAGAACTTACGATCTGGTTACCGAATCGATCCGGATTCATACAGAATCACAGTGCCTAGCTGATAACGTGATTAAACATTCGAGGACCCGAGGAGGAATTGTAAAATGGTGCGTGATAAAGCGAGGCTGCTTGTTTTTGCCGATGAGTTTGCTGTGGCAATGGAATGGGGTTGTTCTGTGATAATAATTCCAGAGATCGTCCTGATTTTGAATAGCATTATGAACTTGGTATAATGTGAATTTTCACAAGAAATTTGGTTCTCTTTCGAGGATATAATATCAAGTATTACGTACTGTTTTCAATTACAAACTTGATATCTTCATATCTCCTCTTCTTCCATTTCTATTTAAAATTGTATTTCTTTCGGACATACAAAGTAAATTCTACTTTTCAAACAACTAATATATATAAAATTTCCGAAATTCAGTAGAATATACAATTCTTCTCGAAGAAAAATTCGTTCTTTTTTTCAAAAAAAAAAAAAAATGGCGCGCATCGCCTTTAACCCCGAATCGAGAAGAAAAAGAGTAAGGAGCGAGGAGGAAGGGGACGGTGGAAAGACAAGAAGGCGACAGTTGCGCGAAAAGGGAGGGGTTCCAACGCTCGTTCTCGAATGGAAAAAAGGGTTCGTGAAAAAATGATCGGCCAGGATCTAAGATGTATAAAAAAGATTTGTCCCCCCTTATAGATGTGTCCTTTCCTGAGGGTAAAGGAGGAACGCACACGGTGATCATCGGCCACGAGGGACGACGGTTTTTGCAGCTGGCCCAGTCCCGAATTACAGACGAAAAAGGATTCGGGGGTCCATTCTTATGGCGAGTAAGCTCGAAAGGACCTGCGTCCATGCACGAGGATGCATCTGACCTGCCTCTTCTTCCTTCTGCGCCACTCTTGCCCTCGATTCACGGGCCCCCTTTCTCCCTCTCCTCCACTTATCGCTTCTTCCACCCATCGAATCCTGCACCCCTCACCGACCACGCTCGTCCTTCTTTCGCTCTCTGGACACGTATCCTTTTGTGCCTACGATTTCTTTTCTTTTTTCCCTCGGTGACATTATTGGGTGTATGATCTCGTTCTGAGCATTTTTTTACCACGCTGGTTGACGATACTTGAGTGATTGATGTATGGCCAGATTCTTCAGCGTTAATTTTCTATGGTTTCTTGATTCGTTGTTGGTTAATTTATTTTGATTGGTGG
>NW_006263623.1:155826-168501 GCF_000469605.1 Apis dorsata | reverse complement strand
TTTTTTCTTTTTTTTTTTTTTTGAGAAGAGAGAGAGAGAATAAATTGGATTGGAAGTTATTTCCGATTGTACAACGATGGGAGAAATATAGCGTTTGAGAAGGTAATCATCTTTATCCTGCTTGTAGATAATTTTCTAACGATATGAAACGATATTTTGAAAAAAATCCGATTCTCATTTGAAATTTTCAAATAAACTTAATTGATAATAAAACGATTTTAATGATATGTTATATCCGTCCAATTATAATTTTAATTTATTAAATGATACGATCTCTTATTCTGGACATATCCGTAATTTTAAGAAACTTTAAATATTAATACGCTTCCATGATCTATGAATGACACGATTTTCATAACTTTTTTATTGCCTTCTGATGATCTCGGCTGACGAGAATGCAATTTTAACGATCTCCTAAGACCTTGAATCCCAGTGTCTATGAACCATCACGATAATATTTCACGCGTTTCAATAAACCTCGAGTTTTAATATCTTATTTTCGACGATTTTCCACGATATTCGTCACATATCTTGACGACATACATAAATTTGCAATTTGCTTCTGGTGGTAGACGTTTCGTAGATTCCAATAATCATCGAACTCTAAAAAATTCTGTCGTCTCGACGCGATCAAAATCGATCATCGTCCAGCAAATCAAGGTCCAGCAGCGGACGATATACATATAAATCCCCCTTAATCGAGGGGGTAGTGGAGGGTTAACAGGTGTAGCAAGGGGTTAACTTTCGTATCGTGACTACTGGTCAGTTTGTTCGATAGTTGGTGCCAGCCAGCACGGATGGCCATATACCCGGTACGCCTTAGAGGGGCCTTGGTACCGAGCTGTGCCAAGAGGGCCACCGGTCAATACCTTCAGACCTTCGGAACACCGCGAAAAACGTAAGCAGAGAATGCCAGTCGGCTTGGTCTTTGGACGAATTCGAGCCTCGTGCATGGTACCGAAAGTGGGTTCAATATAGCGTGCTAACACGGATCAACTTGGATGATATTTCGTTTAACGGTGATGGAGATCTTTGGGATGAACGATGTTTCGATATTGGATGAATTAATTGATAATGACTTGATTCCTCTGTAGTTTCCATGGAATAAAATTGTTGGGTTTCTTGACACATTTGGAATATTATTTGGTTTGGAATTTTTATAGATTTGATGAATGAGATATTGAGAGTAGTAGTAGATTTTAAAAAATGCGAATCGTGTATACGTTTTGATGGAATAAAGTATTGACGAGTATATTGTTCAATGATTGTTTAATCTTAATTAAATTGGCTACGTGTTTTATTCCATTTATAAATAATATTCTCAATCAAATTTTCATAAAATTTTCCCAACGAAACTTTGAAACCTTCTTCAATTATTTCAATCACTTCCAAGCAAGAATAACAATATTCATAACAATGAAGCGAATTCACGAAACGTCAATTAAGCATCGATCATCCAACGAATTCATTTCATCTTATCACGATTCACCACTTTCTGGACGATCCACGCCACGCAAACCACGTTTCTACGTCCAATAATTCCTCTTCCTTCTCCACCACTGTTCAATCCCTTTGGAAATCCACCCCCCCCCAACGAGCGACAGTCGAAAACGTGGGCAGACGTGACTTTCAAGCGTCCTTTCGGCTGTACTAATTACCATCGACCGGGGAATAATGAATTGTTTCCAGGCCCAGGGCAATAAATATCGTTTCTACGTGCGCTGGGACGATGCCGCGGGTGTGCAGCCATCTCTCCTCTATGGTTTCTGTGTATTTAGAGGCATGCACGGGGGCCGATACACGTAACGATGCAGCTTTCTATCGTTTGGCAAACGCTTATTATCGAAGATCGGATTCGCGTGCGATTCACCTAAGCACGTGTGCACACGTAACCGACGATAACGGGTGTCTCGATGCGAACGTGGTTGGTGGAAGGATGCATTGTTATAGTCGCGAGAGGGGGTGGTGAATTTGTGTTCGGTGGATGGTGAATTTGTGTTAGTTTGTTAGCTTGAGATAAAGTTGAAAATTTAATAAGTACGATAGAATAAAATTTATTGTCAAAAAATGAAAGAATTATAGAATAGTCGAATGATTTTAAGAGATGAATTAAATTATTGAGAAAGAATTAAAGTAGATTTCATTGAATATGTAATTGTAGATACTTTTGAACATTGAAACAATGTGTGTGTATTTATTTAAGATATCCAAGTTGTGGATGATTAATCATTCAAGTGATTTGAGAAAGTAAAAAAAATTTATTTTAAGACAGAAATAAATTGTATCCAATCGATTGAAATTGACGGTTGGAAGATAAAGATAAAGATATGATAGTATAAATATAATAGTATTAAAAATAAAATATTTTTGTGGTTGTATGTTCATTTATCGTGGTTGCTTAAAATGTTTCTATCCTGTTGATTTTGATCGATATTTCTTTCGCTTCACATTTAACTCCAGTCTCTTTTTTCCTTTTATTCCCTTTCCTTTAATCAATGTCCTCTTTCTATCGTTCGAAATTAATTATTTTCTTTCTATTTCACCGCAATTATTTTTCTTTTGCTTTCGCTTATCCCCCACAGTCCGCAATTCCTCTTATTTCACATTTCCTCGCGATCTAATTAATTAACTAGGTACTCTTCTTCCTATCTTTCTTTCTTTCTTTTATTTCGTCACTATCATCTCATTTATATTCTCTTCTCTTTAATTAATTTATTTTTTTCTCCTTCTCCGTTTCCTCCTTTAATTAGTATATTATCTTAACTTTTCATTTATTGCGATATCAAAGTAATTATATTGTTCGATTCTCTTTAACATATTCTTTTTTATACACAATGTATTCATTTTTCATACAAATATTCTTCCCCTCTAATTTTTTTCTTCCCTCCTCCCACTTCTTTCCTTTAATCACAATTATTATCTCCTTCATAAATATAAATTAACTCCTTGCCTCTTGAAAATGTAAATTCTAAAAGAATTATCGTTAAACCATTGCATTTATTCTCAACCAATTAACACCTATTTCGATGTATTATTAATTACTATAAATATAATCTTTAATTTTTTATTTTCCTCCCCGTAATTTTAACCATTAAAGAATACCTTCTACAATAAAACAATCAAAACAATCCGAAACAAAATTTTCCTCGCCGAATATCGAAGAAACGTAATCCAATAACTTAGGAAAAACGGCGGTAAAATAGCACCAACTGGCTCATCACACGGGCCGACTCGAACAATAGGGAGAGCCGACCGATTCCTCAGGCTGGATGCAGCCGTCACACGAAACGGAAGGCGAGCGTGGGCGCGACAATTTCACCGGAGAAGGCTAACGGTTCGACGTAACATCTCCTTCGTCGCCGCCAGGATTTAGCTCGCTGTCTCTTTCACGCCCACGAGCAGGGCAGATGAGTCAGAACGAATGGGCGGATTCTCCTCGCGAGCGACACGAGGGTAAGCACTCGATAAGGAGAGACCCGGTAGGGAGAGGCAGTCTTGAGGGATGTTAGGATTTTCCAACGTTAGACAAGCCTCCCCCTCTTTTCTCCACGGGAAACAGAAATAGTAACGCGGTTGGGTGCAACCAAGCAAGCCATTCCACTGTGCCGCGATCCATGGAGCGAGGAATGGGGGGAGGGCTTTTTGAGTTTCTTGCCTTTTGGCTTCTCTTGATTTGTCCTCGCGAGTTCTGGAATAGTATCAGGGTAGATTCGTTTGGATTCGTGTATTTATGTTTATTAGCACGAAGGTATTGCGAAGAAGGTAGAATCGAGGTGGAGGTTTGTTGTTGGGAGAGTGGTAGTAGAGTGGTAGAGTTTGTGGAAATTGTAAGATCTTGTAAGTCGTGGAATGAAGTATATTGAGATGGATGTCTAGGATGTAGAATTGGAGCTTGTGCAGTTATTGAGAGAGAGGGGGATGCGTGCTGCTACTGCTGTAAGAAAATAGATTTTACAATTAGTATAATGTGAGTGAGAATAAAATATATTATTGTAAATTGAGAATATTAATTTGTTGAATTTTTTGAACAATTGATATTAAGTTTGTGTATATGGATACTCTTATTGAGAGATCTATTGTTATCGAGAATATGTGTAATAATAGATCTCGAAAGAGTTTTAGGGTAAATTTAAATAAAATTAAATTAGTATACCGATTTGACATTTTAAATGATACGTGAAATTATTTATAAAGATAAGAAGAAAGTAGAATAATATATACTAATTATTGCAACTCTTTCTATCTGTCGTTTTCCTAATTACGTCGAAAATTATGATTTTTAATCCTGCTTACGACCAATTATTATTCGATGCAACCTCACGCATATGTACGTGCACGATTATTTTGCATGGAAATTATATATCTTTTGGTATGGGCAAATGGCGTTCGTACAACCTTTTCCCTGTAGTTTGAAATTACTGTTGTCAAGACTCGTGCTACAAAGTTTTGTTTAAGATATCTGATTATGCCAATTAACTTTCGTCAAAAGAACCAAAAGTATGCCCTATTACTTTCTTCTCGCAATTATTTTATTAGTAGAACCTTAAAATAATTAGAAAATTTCATCAATCTTGTTATTTAACAAAATTTATTAAAGTTAATAATTTTTGAATTATAATTTTTAAAATTTATTAATTTATACATTCAAATATGTAAAAGATTTAAATCTTTGAATTTTTCTATTGCTATTAATAATGATTTAATTTTATTGAACGAATTATTTAATGTGTACACGTGAATGTGGAAAGATATATCAATTAAATGAAATAATTTAATAATAAAATTAGAATAATCATTTATAATATGATTATTGAATAATGAAAATCTATATAAATAAATATAAGTGTATTTCACATCACATATTTTTATAATTAAATCAAGAGATATAATTTAACTTATTTAAAGAAGCTTGAATATTAACAAAACATCAATATTAATCTATTTTATAAATAATATAATATTATTATATTATTCCCTTATTCTCTTCAAGAAGGAATATACCACTATTTCATCATTAATGTCATAAATTAAATTATTATCATATTCCATCACAATTGTCAAAGGCTATAAAAATTCATACAAAATTTAATTTAATCAAATGGATCGAATGGAATGAAATTTAATGCTTTTTTTACTTTATTCTATGAATAAATTAGATTGTTTATATTCTAATCCAATTTCTTTTACTAAAATATATATCAATAATCGTCACTTTTAATCAACTTTACCAATCATAACAAATAACCGAATAACAAATTAGCCAATAAAATCACGAATCTCTCAAATACCCTCGAATCTCGACAAGAAGAATTATCTCCCAAAAATAAAAAAAAAAAAAAGAAAAAAAAGAAGATAAAAAAAATCTGAGCTTCTCGATCACACAAGTATCAATGCCATCCATCACAGGGTGAGCAGGGTGTCACAGAATTTTCGCTGTCGAGAAAAAATTCTCTGCCCGTGGGAAATCGCGTCGTCGGGCATTTTTTCCAATGAAAAATTCCTGCGAATCTACAGATTCCAGTCGATGATTTTTTACGCGAAGCCAGCTGAGGAGGAAATCGTGAGAAATCCTCCACGTCCCTCCTTCTTCCACGTCCTTCCATCCTTAACTAGAGAGAAGCACAGGATGCTCTTCATCCTCTTGTGACATAAAAATAAAAAAAAAAAAAAAAAAAAGAAAAAAAAGAAGATAAAAAAAATCTGAGCTTCTCGATCACACAAGTATAAATGCCATCCATCACAGGGGGAGCAGGGTGCCACAGAATTTTCGCTGTCGAGAAAAACTTCTCTGCCCGTGGGAAATCGCGTCGTCGGGCCTTTTTTCCAATGAAAAATTCCTGCGAATCTACAGATTCCAGTCGATGATTTTTTACGCGAAGCCAGCTGAGGAGGAAATCGTGAGAAATCCTCCGCGTCCCTCCTTCTTCCACGTCCTTCCATCCTTAACTAGAGAGAAGCACAGGACGCTCTTCATCCTCTTCTGCCATAAAAATAAAAAAAAAAAAAAGAAAAAACAAGGAAGGAAGAGGGGGGAGACGAGAAAATCGCGTTTGTTTCGCATTCATGACCGATCGAAGGCGACTGGTATCGATCGACGGACCGTGGCCATTGTTCGACTACCCCCTGGCCAACCCCCTCTCTCCTTAACGCCGAATCTTCTCTCGTTGGTCCACGTGCATGCGTCATTTGAATACGCGCGCATCCCTGCCCCGTTTCTCCCCTATTATGTGTAAATTGTATTATTTTTACCCCAAATATATTTCGCCCCTAGCATCGTGCCACCGAGGTCAACAGGTCAAATTGCACATGTCCATCCAAAGTCACCCCCGGCACGATGCTCTTCGACCACTTCTCTGATCGAAAGTCACGTATATTTGCGTTTACTTTGCCTCAAAATTTTCTCAATAAAGAAAGAAAGAAAGAGAGAGAGAGAGAAAAGAAGAAACGAATCTCGAAAAATTTTTTTAAATTTGTTTGTTACGTACTTCCCTCCTGTTTATTTTTTTCTCTCTACTTTTTCCTTCGTTTTTCTGGACCTGGGAATATAGAGAACAATTTAAAAAGAAGAAAGGGACTTACTTTGGTATACTTTTCAGGAAGGCCGGGCGATTTTTGAGAGAAGAGGAAAATTGTGAAAAATGAGAGAAGATTAGGGGAACGATAGAGATGAATTTGAAAGATAAAGGGGAAAAAAAAAAGAAGATGGCACGATTAACGATAAGGGTGAGCGGTGGTAAAAAGTTAACGAATCTTGCGTGAAAAAGGGAGGAGGGGAGGGGGGAGAGATATGCATCCGGGCATAATAATTTCTCGCGTGATTTTAAAACCGTAAATTTTTTACCTTTTAACCACCATCTTTTCCCTACCTCGACCCTTTTTCACCCTTTCCTTACCAACGAAACTTTGTTTTTGCAATAAGAAAAACAACAGGGAGGACGACACCGTGGTGTATCTCGATCAGTTATCATTTCACACTGATTATAATAAAGCGGTGGTCCGCCAAAAAACGAAGGAAAAAAGATTGGAAATCGGTATTGGTGGAACAGAGAAGAAGGATGGGACACGGTGCAAAGGGTAGTGATCCAAGCGAAATCAACAAGGACAGAGACGAGAGAAAAAAAAAAATAATGCGGGCCATCGAGGAAAAAAGCGTCCCGTTCGGGGAACCCTCGAGGCTGGTCTTAAATAAGTATATAATAATGCTAGCCTGTTGGGGCGTTTTTAACCCTTTCGTCAGTTTCCTGCCACGCAACTCTCTTCTCGTATTCTCCATTCTCTCTTTCCTTTTTTTTTTTTTTTTTTTTTTTTTCTCTAATTCTTCTTTCGAAATGAAGAATCGTACGGTGCTCTTTTTTTCCCCTTCTTTTCTCTTGTTTTTTCTTTCTCTTGTCGGCTAACGGATAAAATCTAAATTAACTAAATTAAGGGCTCGATCTCGCTTCCATCTCGTTTTTACGTACGATTTATACACACGAGTTTTTGCGCGAGTTTTGGATGGATGAAAAAAGAAATACAGAGGGAGAGGGAAAGAGAGAGAGAGAGAGAGAGAAGAAGGAGAATGAATTTGGTTGGAGGAAGAGAATAAATGTTTCCTGGATCTTACCCCCTTTACGAGGTCGAGAATTTCCTTAGGTTTTTCTGAGCGTGCAGCTTTCATGCTTCTCGCCTCGTTGTCTCGGCTCGCGAGAGATCGTTGAAAGGTCGATTTACGGTTATAAAATTACTCACGTGAAATTCGAGATCGTGCTGCTCGTTGTGTTTGCCGGAAAGATTTATACGTGCGCCCTTGTCGGAGAGAAGATACGACGTAAGGATGGAGGGTAGGTTAAAGAGTTTTCGTTGCTACTCGATCGTTCAACGCTCTTCGAAATTTTCGGATTTAATTCGATTAAAATTAAAAAATATTCGAGATATAATAATTAAAATAATCTCCATAAAATTTTACACGGTTAACTCATTTATATCTTTACACTTATAATATTATATTTCCCTGTTAACGTTGCGCAAAGAGAAAAACGCTTCTATTAACACCTCCCTCGTTCCAATTTTTTTCTACCTCTCTCTCTTTTTTTTTTTTGTATCTAATCAGGGGATGTACGGTTTCCAGTATGAAAAAAAAAAATCAGGATTTTGGCAACAGAGAGGACGCAACGGGCGTAAATATACTATTGTGCGCGGTGACTTTTTCACGCACCACGATCACGTCTGTTTGGTCATTTTTCCGGGCCACCCTCTTTTTTGACCGTTTGACCATATGCGACAACCGTGCCGATTCCGGTCCAAACGATCGATTGATTTTACGCAATAAAAGAGACAGGAAAACCCTCGTGGAAACGTGAATGGCCGCCTCGTTTGGCTTAGTCAAATTACCACACGCGCTGATGGTGGTGACCTTCGTTGTAATGATACGTTAAGCTCACCCTGCGGGATCGTGAAAGAACGGAAAATCTGTCGGTCGATGCAGATTTCGGGATGTGGGTATAGCGGCTCGTTGTTTCCGATCTGACAGCAAATTTGTACGGAGTGGAAATAATAAAATGCCTCTTCGAAATAACAAATGGTTAATTTCACCGCGTTGAATTTTATGACAGCGTTGTAAACCATTATCATTATTCAACGTTACAAAACAAATAGCAAAAAATTAATCAGTCTTAATCTAAATTAACAATTGAACAATATGAAACAATTGTACATCTATATTCCTCTCGATTCGTGCTCGATATTAATATCAAATAATAATCTTTCATTAAACTTTAAAAAAAGATTGAAGATTATTTTCGCCTGTCAAACTCGAAAGAGGAATAAGATCTAAGAAGAGTTAAACCGTCAAACATCCCAAATCGCGATATTTCGCATCACTGTTCATTTGGAAGTCTCGTCCCGGCCACGGACGAGAGAAAGTCGTTACCCCCTCAGGGTGAAAAACCTATGGCTCGCTATCACGGCTATATCTTACCGCACAAGGGCCGGTTACATAGGGGTAACTTGGAGCAGGGCGGAAAGAAAAAAAGGGCAAGGGAAAAAAATCCTGGAGGCTGGATGGCTATTAATATTTTTTTCTTCCCCTCCACCCCTGTTTAGCATAGATCCCGCGGTGTCCCACTAACGTAACGTAACCCTTTGCAAACAGCATGAGAAAAAAAAACGGCTGACACTGGTAACCGACCAGTGGAGGATGCTCCTGCTCCAGGATGAAAAAAAGAAAGACCGTGTCTCTCACGGTGCAGAGTTTTTCCTCCGTATCGAATATTCTCTTCGAGATATGTACGTATATACACGACAAAAGAATCAACGTGCCGTGTGATGTTCGTGTGTGGATAAAAAAGAAAGGAAAGAAAGAAAGAAAGAAGGAAAAAGAGGAATAACGACGATGGTGTTTAAAAAAAAAAATAACGACGTTACAGGGTGTCGAGAAGAACAGGTGGACGGTCGAATAATCCTCGTGGGTCAACGGTCAATGAAAAAGCCTGAACCTCTTTGATAGCTCATGGACGGAGCAGGGTCAGCGGAAAAACAAAGGCTATTTCATTATTTCAGACGTTAATTAATTATTCGCCACGGAACGAAGGGTGTAATTAATCTCACAGGAGATAAAGATCCTCGGGCTTTTCTCGAACCCTGGACATCCTGACAAATGTATTTTTTCCGCTGAATCGCCTGAATGCCACACATTGCGTTCACATTGATCGAGTAACGATCGCGGATGTTTCAGATTGATTCTTTGAGAAGAGTTGTTTTCTGGGTATAATTGATTTTCTCCGGATGCTTTTAATTAAAATTAGATTCTTGAAATAGATGAATTTTTCTTTAGATCTGTCCATATTGAATATTCGATTCATTTCAATATTTCAATTATAATGTCTCAATTGAAATAATCCTTAAGAATAATTGAAGGATAAGTTATTCTTTCACTTATCTATCCACCCAAACCATAAACGTTACGAACTCAATGAAACATAATCCCTGCTATCTTCCACAAATTTTCTTTCACTAAGTCAGAATCGTAAAAAGTGTGTCGTCATTCCCGATCCATCCCCCAAACTCTATATCCAGAATCCTCAGGCCTTAATGGACTTGGAACGCGTGAGACGAGGCGCGCAAAGAGAAAGGGAAGAAGAGGGAGCGGATACTCCTGATCATTGCGCAAGCTGCAAGATGACGTGCCCCCATATAGCCCGAAAGGCCATATGTATTCGAGGGGGTGGACCAAGGTGGTAGGTGATATAATGGGAGTGCAGCGTGGCTTTCAGTTTCACATGCGTGAGTCGTGAGCACAACAGGAACCCTTTCAGCCAACGGAGGAGACGGACAGACGGACCAAAGGACGCGTCTCGCCGTCCAACACCCCCATGAAAATCCCCTGCAGGCAGCTTTGGCTCTGGTTTGCTTGCTTGCGCAACAAAACAACAGCTGCACGACTTCGACGACACCAAATTCGTCAAAACACCCGTCGAATCCGTGGCAACCCTTTTCTGGATGCGGACAGTCACACTTTGGAATTCTTTCTTCTTCAGTTTGGATTTGTATAGATTGTGGAAGTAAATAGATTTAATAAATGTTGTACGTTCACCAAATATCCAACTTTCGACTTCCATCAAACACATTTTCCTTAAATTTCATATCATATATGTACATGAATCATCTCGCATAAGAAACTATAAATATATCAACTTTCTAAGAATCTCATCTTCACAAATCAAAATATTAACTTAATCCACTTCCATTATCAAAACCTAATAACTCCAATCAAAATCTTTCAACGAAAACATTTCGTTTCCCAATCCTATCTTTAAAAACTTTCCAACTACTACCCTTTTCATTCACCACCTGATACCGGATGGAAGTCAAAATCACCGATATCCTCTCGAGAGCCACGATCAAACGGCCTTGTTGTCGATCCAGAATGCGGTAGCTGTTATTAAGAGCGTTAACGGGCCTCCTTTAACAAGAAGGAAGAGAAGAAGGGTCCACCTGCGAATATCTTGGAACATCTCTCTTCCTCCATTCCTTCCCCTGTCCCCTCGCGAAGGCGCAACGTGTGGACGCGCACGCCACGACTTCCAACCAGCCTTACCTCTTTCGTCTCATTCGCGGCGCGTTAATTATGAGCGGCTTCCGGCGATCTAGATTTCATTCTTCCCTCCTCTCAGGCAGCGGGAAATGATAATAGGTACGTGACCCATGGTGGTCAGTTCACACGAGAAACCAGACTGCGCTCTCCTCGACTGTAGTATCCTCGGTGTACACGGCCTCTCACGTCGTTGTGCCAGCCACTGTGTCGAAGAGAGAGAGAGAGAGAGAGAGTGAGGAGGCTAGGAGGGGCACGGAGGACCTTCTTCTTCTTCTACTCTCCTCTGTGCAACGAGGACTCGCGGCTTATACCGGCAGCTAGACGGCCGGTGTCGGCGTTCCGACTTCCACAATGCGCCTTGTACTCTCCCACACTCAAGGAGTCTCACGCCCTCACATCCTCCTGCCGCCTCCTGTGCGCGCCTCCGCCGACCGAGGAACGCTACCAGGACCCCGCGGAGGAGACCGTCTCCGCGGCCATTTCACCGGACGACCTCTGAGCGCGAGAGCGCCACCGACGACCACCGTGAAACCTTTGCGATCGAGGTAGAGTGCCGCGGGGCCCGATCTCGAGAGCTTCCTTCGCGAGAGGAGATGGGGGGATCCCTGTGTTGCGAAACTATGTATACGTAGGCTTCCCTGGCCTCCTTTGGATCCAGTGTGCAGTACTCGAAAATATTGGAATTAGGATTTGGGATTTTTGTTTGGATATTTTTGTCTTTTTCTTTTTTCGGAAATGACGTTTGAGGATTAATTGTTATTTGGAGTAATTGAGATGTTTGATAGTTTTCTTTTGGCTTTCTTTGGCTTCTTGTTTACCGTGTTTGTTTAAGAATATTAAATATGTTCAGTGTGTTAGCAGAAAGACGGTTCAATTAATTTGACATGATTTCCTCCTTTTCGCCATGATTTCAATACAATCTTTTAACGAAGCATTCTTGATCGCCGACATATGGGAACATCTCTACTTCCATTGATTCACAACAACACGCTCTTCAGACATCGCCCCATTAAAATTCATATGGCTCGAATAATTACATAATTATATATCTTAAGGTTACATTATATTTCCTTCAGACATGTGAATCTTCGAAAGCTGCAATAATCAAAGAATAAACATCGAGCCTATCTCTTGAAACGCATCGGGAACGCAAGTAAATTGGGAAAGATTTCTAAAATTTCCCAAAACAATTTTCCCTATCTATAATTATAAACCGTTTACTTTAAATTCTAAATCGAAAGATAATAATTTAATAATGGTACAAAAAATAGATCCATAAGATTAGACGATAAAATCCAATTTCTTTTATTTCAAATTTCTTTTCCCTTCAAAAATTCTCTCGGCATCGACACTTCCCCGACCATCGATACCGTATCAATTTTATTACCCGCTAACAAGCGTTCATTATCAGATTCGCGTGATCGCCGCGTGCAACGTCTCTCGCCTGTTCATTGTGTGCGACAACATTGACATTTTCTGGCCCGATGCGCGACAGGAAAAAAAGATCGGCTGGCGGAGCGGGCGCGCGAGTTATCCAATCGGCGAGCGTATTATAAGCGAGAAAGCAGCTGGGAAACCTAACAGTTTCGAAAAGGCCGTGAGTG
>NW_006263623.1:151983-155643 GCF_000469605.1 Apis dorsata | reverse complement strand
CTCTCTCTCTCTCTCTCTCTCTCTCTCTCCCTCTTCTTCTTCTGCGCGTACAGGTAGCAACAACGTGTGCCGCTTTAGCGCGCCGCTTTATCGTTCATCTTCGCTCGTTTCGTCTTCGGAAAGCGGTTTGGTATATACCACGCCACGTACGTTTCATTAATGTTAATGGTCGACGGGACGCGAGGTGTTCTCAATGACCCTTATCATGACGCGTATCCGTTAGTTTCTTTATTTACTTAATCAAAGGACTCTTCTTGCCGTGAACAAGATTCTTTTGATTTCTTTCCTTTCTTCTTTCTTCTTCTTCTTCTTCTTCTTCTTCTTTTTCTACTTCTTCGATACGCGATCTTCATTAACGCAGTGTGGTCTACACACGCAATGGGGACGAGTGAAACGTGGTCACACGCGTTTCTAATTGAGGAGGAGCTCGTTGGATGTTTGGAAGCGGAGGAGGAAGAATGGTGATTTTTTATTTTAATTATAGTAATCTCACGTGACAATTGGTAAATAAAGTATGGGTACTTATGCAAATTCATAAGTAGATTGTACAGCGAGTTGCGAAAATTTATTTCTTTTTTTTTAATTGAAATCATTTTAAATTACTTTGATGTAGAAAAGAAACTAGAATTTTGGAGATTGATTTTCCATCCCCTGCAAACATTAAAATCATAATTTTCATTATTTTTATAAATTTTGCCAATATTCCTTATGTACATTTTCACCATATCTCTCAAACCGGTTTAAAATTATTATCACTATAATTTATCTAATCCTCCAAATAAGGGAAAAGGAATTCCTCCAAACTGAAAACAAGTCGAGTGTTAAAAAACGACTACCGATTATCGAAAAAATTCCAGGTAAACAAATTTCTCCTAATACGAAACATTTACGACAACGTGTAATTAACGTACAATTTACAATTTACGCATAAAAAAAATAATCAAAGACAATAAAAGATTTCTAAAAGAAAAGAAATAAAATTTGTGAATAAAAAAGTGATTTATAACCAATCGTTACAGCTCCTACATGTCCACCCGCGCGAAAAGCGAGAAAAGGAGGAATAAAGTGGAGGAGGGACGCGTATAAATTAACAGATAGGTAAACGGAGGTCCGAGAGACTCCCACCACCGTTGAAAGTAGCATTATTCCGTGTAACGAGCATCCTCGTCCCGCGGATACTCGTGTGATTACTTTATTAAGGGCATTCCTGACCCCGTGCCACGACCTATACGAATACTCGGTAGAAAAATCCTTCTATACAGAGAAAGTCCCCGATGGGTCTGTGAGAAACTGGCCCTGCCTGCCCGCGTGCCTCCTCCTGACACCGCCTCGTTACCTTTGCACGCAAAAACGCCTGTCTTACCGCCTAGACAAGGGACTTTCATCGATTTACACGTTGTAAATCGCGTTCAATTTCTGGCACACGTCAGTCTTTTTAATTAAGTTGTAAAGTTGGTATTTCTGGAAAATATATTAGTTAATCAATTAGTTAATTAGAGAAAGTGAGCGTTATCAGTTAATCATTTATTGTTGCATCGATCAATTTCGATTCATGAATTCATATATTTTTATAAAAGTAAAATTTTGAAAATAATTAATAATTAGAAATAAATTTCTGTAAACTTTTGAATCTATAAAAAATGGTTTATAATTTATAAATCTCTTTTTCTCTTGCAAAGAAATTTAAAAATATTATAGAAACAATAAATCCTACTTACCAATATTTTATAATATTTACGAGATTACACTTACATCCTTATTTCTCCTTTTCAAAAAAAAAAAAATAAAAAAATCCACTTGTCACTTTTCCTCTCCTTGAATATCACAAATGATCACAGATTCAAAAAAATTCGCGCGCGTTGATCGTCTCGCGGCTCTCCATTCCCTTCCGTGATAAAATAAACCCCCGTGATCCAGGGTGGGTTCGAAAGGAGGTAAATCGGGAAAGGAGAGTGCAACGAGGGTGGAGGACAAGGGGAAATGGCTCTCGTTCTTCTTCTTTTTTTTTTTTTCAGGAATAAAAGAACGGAAAACGAAGTCTGGACGATGCGCGCGCTTCGTTTGAAGTTAATCGCGACGTGGCATCAGTCTGCACTGGACAGCCCTCATGCGTCTCTCTCGCTCTCCACCTATTGAAAAACCGTTATCTGATAGGATGCTTTGTTTTAAAGTGGACCCGCTCATTGTCGAAGGCACGGACTTCCCTCCGCTTCGACGAATGGAGACTTTCTTTTTATTTTATTTTGCTCTTTCCTTTTTTTTCTTTTTTTTCCTTTTTTTTTATAGGAGTTGTTGCCTCGAGTGCTTTGATAATGGAGCGAGAATTTAATTTATTGAAGGATGCTTAATAAAAAAATGGTAAATGGATCTTGTGAATATTTTCGGCTTTGGAATCTCGTTCTGTTCTTCAGAGAGAGAGAGAGTTGGAAATTTTTGCACGGACACTCCTTGACTCGATACTCCGAATTTTTCATTATTCCCTGAAACAAAAATGAAATGTATTAGAAACGAAATGTTGATAATTAATTATGGGATAGTGTATGATAAATAAAATAAATGTTACTGTAGATAGATGATCGTGTTGTAAGTAAAAATTTTATGCAATGTATAAATAATAAATGAATTGTAAATAAAATGATAATTAAGGATAACTTGTTTGATATGTAGGGAAAATAAATCACGGTTAAATGGGCGCAAATTTCAGATAATTGTAATAAATTTTTCGAGATGTTAAGGGAAAATATAATAATTCTTCTTGCAAGACGTTTTAATTGAATGTGCTTTATAAAGAGTTTCAAAGTTTACAATAAAAATTTGAATACTCGATTAAAGTCGTTACTTGGACTACTAAAAATAATAAATTCTACCTTCTTTCAATTGAATTATATAATTATCGAATTAAAATCTATTATAAAAACAGAAAGGAGAAATTGATCGATGCGACTTTTAAAATAGAAAAAAAAAAAAAAGAAAAAGAATCTCTTTCGTATTCTATTTTAACAAAATAGAATACACTATAGTATAAAGAAATTTATTATACATCATGAACTAAAAAACAATTCAAAACACAATGAAGAATAAATAAATCGTAGGATCGATGCAACTTTCAAAATAAAATGAAATAAAAAAAAAAAAAAGAAAAAGAAAAATTCCCTCCGAAAAATCCCAATAAATCACAAATAAAGCACAGCACAGTGGTGGGGAAAATTCATGAAACTAAATCAGACATCGAATTATACAACGAAGTCTGGTTGCGTTCTTAAGCTATCGTCCTCATCGTCGATTATCCTCCACGAGATCCCCTTGGTCCTTATTATTCCACGGCAGATTCACCCGACTTTTTCTTCCCTCTCTTCCTCTTTCACCTTTCGTTTATATACATCCAGACCAGCTTCTTTCTCCTCTGTATATATATATATACATCTCGACGATATTTCACGATCAACCACCTGTGGATGACTATGCTAATTACCGACGTAACGTCCTCGTAACAGCGAGGAATCAGCGTAAGGGATGGCTGAAGCAAAGAGGGTGAACAAGACGTTATTTTTCACCTCTCTCTCGACCACCACCCTCTTGCTCTACGCCCACTCTCGGTTGACGAGGAAAGGAAAAAGACCAGGAAGGGGATCAAACACCTCTCTTTCTTTGGTCGAAGAA
>NW_006263623.1:150948-151790 GCF_000469605.1 Apis dorsata | reverse complement strand
ACAGAGAGAGAGAGAGAGAGAGAGAGAGAGAGAGAGAGAGAGAACGGAAGACGAGATAATTTCTCCGCTGACCGGACTAATTCCTCCTACGTGGATAAACGGAGAGAAAAAGGGGGACGTAACGAACTTCTCTCGTCTCTTGGCAAACGAACGCGGGTTTGTCCTACACGAGTACTGAAATCCCGGGTCGTGTGTACACGCCGCGAGATAATACGCGCAAATATCGTAAAGATAAGCGGTGGAACGAGAAATAAGCACGGGGGAGGGGAGAGGAGGGAAGAACCGGGGGCCAGGAAGATAATAGGTGGAATAAAGAAAAGATTTCTTTTTTTAAATGGCGAATAAAGTAATGTTAAATCTTGCTTATATAATTATTGTTTCAATGTTATATTAATATAACGTAATATTGAATTCTATTTTTTTAATATTCGTTATGGAGATTTGCTTCTTTATCTTAATACTCCTTTTGTCTTCTCTTTCTATAAATTGGTTTTAATTTTCTCTTTCTCTCTCTCTCTCTTTCTTAGAATTTTATTAAAATTGAAGATATCATTGAATGTTAATATTGATATCTTCTGCACATTAAAATTAAAAATAAAAATTAATATAATGTCTAACATTGATAGAAAACGATTTCTGTTAGATTTTCCTTTGTGTACGAAATAACTGTATTACGTGTAATTCGATTTTCGACATATGGAACGTGAATACGAAAAGAAAAGAACATCGATTCATGCCGATAGATGAGAAATATTTTAATGCACCAATGTGTTCATTTCCTCTTTATGGCCCAGATCGACCATCTTACCTTCGCCCCTCCGTCTTTCGATCGTCTTTCACCC
>NW_006263623.1:135612-150719 GCF_000469605.1 Apis dorsata | reverse complement strand
TAGGGCGCATTTTTTTCTCCTTTCACCTTCCTCCTCTCCTCTTTTTTTTTTTTCCTCGCCAGGGTGAAACTGAAAATCGTCGATCGAAACGAGAATTCACCGTCTCTTTTCCTCTCTTTCTCTCCCCTCTCTTGTTGCTGCTCGCGTTGTTGATTTTCGATTGAAACCAGAGATCTGCTCAAATATTAGGGCCGTTATGTTCATGGGAACTTCACGATTCGTCCAGGTTTCGCCCGATTTTTTTGCCCACTCTCGATTAACCGTAGAGAATACGAATCACGCTACCGGAAATTCGTTGCTCGATATCGATTCCGGTAATGGGCTTCTCTGTTTCGTGATTAGATGATGCATCATCGAAGAATTATAATATAGATGAAGATGGGATAGTTATTCGAGAGTAAACGGTTTTTAATGTTTTTTAAGATTCTCTCGAAATCATATATTGTTTTTTCTTATATAATGGACAATTTATGAATAGTTTTAATTTATAATTAAAACTTTATTTACATGAATATAGCGTTAAAAAATGTAATAAGATATCCAAAATTATATTATAATCTTCTAAAAAAAAGAATCTTTTTAAAAAATATTGCATTTGCACGAATATTAAAATATTCTTATAATATCTTTGAAAATCTTATACGCACCCTTCTCGAATGCAATCGTGCAGAATATCGTTGCATAAAAATAATCAAGGAGATCCAGGTGAATCCAACGTTTTCACGTTATTTCAAATCTCTCGCGTGGACGTGCACGAAATCGTTTTCTCGTTCATCCCTTCGAGGAAGGAAACTAATCCGCGGGATCGCACGCGCGATTTCCCACCCCCTATCCTCTTCGATTCCCTCTTTTTTTTTTTTCCATTGGGGGGTCCACACTTTTACCGATCCTAATCCCGAAAGGTATTATTCGCGCCACGACTGTCCCCGGGCCTTTAAGGCCCGCCATTGTCCCGGCCTCGAGTAAAAATCCACCCTCTGACGCCTCTTCTTACTGTGCCCGGGGACCTAACACAGAGTTCCTTAGACGCGTGAGCGGGCACGTTACAACCGTGAAACGATCCGTAATTTGTCATGGACACGACAAATGCTCGTCCACGACTGCAACGCCACGTGTCTAGGAATAAGGTCGCGGATTCGAACTGGCCGGAAATCACGAAGTCTTTTCATTTCTAGATAGATCTCCTCGAGTGTATTTGACCAAATTCAGCGAATTAATTTTTATCATTCACGACGTACGTGTAATAGACATTATATTTTATAATTTTTTATAATTTATATAATATAATATATTATATAATATTCTATAATTTTTTTGGCCATATTTTTTTAATCACGTTCTTCACATATTATTTCAATATTAATTTAATTAAGTTGTGTGAAAGTTACGCGAAGCGATATTAAACAATATGTATCTAATTAATGGAAATGATATATATTAAGGAAAAAAGACGAAGAGATGTTCAATCTACCTTTGAAGAAACTAAATATATCGTAACAAACAATAGAATAAAATTTTATAAACCAAAGAAGAAAGATAAAAAAAGAATTTTAAAATTCAATACGCAATATCGCTACCCTTTATTTTTAAAAGCTCCAAATCAATAACCCGTCCAATAAATAAATATTTAACACATAATACGAATTGTCAAAATTAACGAAAAATTAAATAAAAAAAAAAAAGCAAATATCAAAATA
The DNA here is from genome assembly GCF_000469605.1 of Apis dorsata. Classification (NCBI taxonomy): domain Eukaryota; kingdom Metazoa; phylum Arthropoda; class Insecta; order Hymenoptera; family Apidae; genus Apis; species Apis dorsata. Next base: position 149,022 of record NW_006263623.1, on the reverse strand, counting down.
AAAATATACCACACAAATCTTCGTTCGTGCTTCGTCCGTCCTGGCCTAAAACTATCAAACCCGTATCTAAATCGCAAACAAAATTCCACGGCACTATCAACAATACCGTTCATTGTTCCCACTTTCGTGGATCGACCAAAAAAGTGGAAGAGGGGAAGGTGGCATCGGGCGTTGGCCCCGATGCGCACAGGTATGGGTGTTACAACGTTTCGTAAAATTTCGTTGCGCGATACGTGCGGCTTTCATCGTGGCAGTGGAGGCAAATGGAGGGTCGGAGAGCATCGTGGTCAGCGATTTTACCTCACTTTCACTTAACACTACACTCGCCGGGCCCTTGTAAACTCGTAGACGCGGCGCATTGTGAGGCCGTCATTCTATTATAAGGCTCGCTCCTACACGTAACGTGAACTCACGTGCGCCACACCGTGGAACGCATCTGTGAAAACGATTTCTAATCATCCGCGCATGCGATCCTTTTGTGAGGCGTGCAGACGAATGACGCTTCTTCTTTTTAAAGAGAATTTAATGACTCTCGATGCATTGAAATGAAGGATATATAAGAGTATATATCGTAATAAGTTCTTTTTTCTTTTTCTTTTTAATTTTTTGTTCTCTACTTTTTTATTTTGAAGACGGGTGCAAGATAAATTTGTCTTGTACGATTGTCTTATTGAATACATTAATGAATTATCGCGAGTGAGTTGATTTTTATAGAGAGATATTGAAAAATTTAATTCAATAAAGATATTAAAGATCTTGAAAAATCAAAGTAAAAAAAGAAAGATTTTTTTCAAGGCATTGAATTATTAACAATTCTATATTTTCACTAAAATGTAACCTTTTTTTTAATAGGACTTATTTTTTAAATAAAATGAATTGTAATGCGTAATTACACGAAGAAAATATAATATTTGAATGTAGAATTTTACAAATCAATTTCTGCGAATAATTACGTTATAACAAATGATCGAGTGTCCAAGGATTATCAACAACCTAGCGAATAATTAATTTCAATTTTTCCAACAAGTCGGACATAAATTTTCTTTAATTAACTCCCCAATCTTCATCTTGTACCATTTCTCGTGAAGCTGACCTTACCTACCATCTGAAGTAAAGAGAAACATTGTAGGCAAACACGGACCCCATGCATGTAAACGTTACAAAACTATCTTAAATCAAACATGTAGTATGTTACAACCACGGTTACATCCCTAGCCGACTCTGTTTTCTATTCAAAGGAGCGATGTAATGCTAGGCAATATCTCGAATGACATCGTCGAAGAATATTTCGAATAAACTTACTTACTCGTTGCCTATTAAATTAAACCACAAATTTTCTCCACGGTGTCATTTATTTCCATCAACTTGGTCATCGATCTTTGCAATAGGTAAATTTAAGCTTCCTCACTATCGACCTCTATCCCATACTAATTATACAACTGATAAATTAGTCCCAAATTTGATTCAGTTAATATATCAAATTTAGATTAATATATTAAAAGAAGTATAATTAAATACCAATAATATCTGATAATATTCCATAATAGTAATAATAATATGGAATAATATCTTATAATAATTGCAAGATGAAAATAAACAATGAAATTATAATAATAATAATAATAATATATAAAATTGTCAGGAAATAATCCAACTTAATAAATTGACTATAACGATTTGAATTTTCTTCTATGAATAATCCAAATAGCATAACCAAATAAAAAATAAATTTGGATTTAGAGTTTTTCATATCTGTTTGATTACTTGGTCCAATGTGTGCTGGCCACACGATGAGACCGGAAAAAAAAAAAGGTGAAGTGACCCGCGTGTCTCTTCAGAACCGACGGGATACGAGCTGTTTGTACAGATAAGGGTACAGGTGGGGCACAGTGGACAGTGCCAGTATTTCATCTCCATAACGTCCATTCGTCTGTTTCTTCAGTTTCAGTTTGTTCAACGATAACGCGAAAGCGTTGACGGCCAAGGAAACGTGGTCTTTCTCTCCTCCTGATATTATGGGACATCTCTCATACACGTGCAATGTAAAAATTTCATACGAAAATTTACAGTCTTGTTATCCCTTAGTAACGATACTATTGTGAAAAGAATTAAAAAAGAATTAAAAAGACCATTGTATTTATCTTACACAACTCCATTTGCCTCGGACAAAAAAATTTCCCCAACCCCTTCCCTTCAAAATATCTACCAAACTTGAAAAGAATAATACACACTCCACGAACCACTCTATTAAAATCACCGTTCGATTTCACAATTAAATATATATCATCACGAAATACAATTTTTCAAAATAAAAATTTAGATTCCTCGTCTAGTAATATTTCATTCGACCCCAAAATTTCTCCGCCATTATTATCTCGCCAAATATATTTATACGAAGAAAATCAGGAAGAAAAGTGGAATGAAGGAAGGAGGGGGGGCACGTCTCGCGAGTACGAGAATCGAGCATTATAGGAACGGGAGGGAGGGGGAGGAGGGGACCGCGTGTATCGCGAGGACCAACTTACGGCTATCGATCTCCATTACGGGGGCTGATTGGCTTCGAATCGAGCCGCTTATTCGTATACGCGCGTGCACGCGCTCCTGCACCAAGAGGATCCTCTTCCTATGACGACGTATTACGTGCCCTCTCGATACGCGGGGATCGGGACGAGTACTTTATTATTCGGCGAAATCGTCCTCGACGAGCGGGTAGAAAAATTTAATGGGCCCGTGATAACGAGCAACCAAGAAAGGTTCGCGATCGCGGGATAATAAGGTAAATGTCGAGACTGAGCGAGGAAGAGGGCACGATGGAAAAATGATAACAGGCTATCTATCAATCGGGAACAATAATTTTTTTTCATTTTTCTTTTTCTTTATATCGAATTGTAGTTTGTATCGAGAAGTGGAGGAACGTACGAGAATTGATGTTTAAGGGGGGTAAGATGGAGGGGGTGTGGATAATCAGTCGCTTTAACAAACTTATGTATAGATAAGTGTCTATGAAAATAAATAATTTAATGTAATGGTTGAAAATTCTTTTGAATTGAAAAGAAGTTTTCCTGTCTCTTTTCATTTTAAGGGATAATAAAGAATTTATTTAAAATGTAAGTAGACTTACTTACAAATTAATGGATAAATTAGATATTTTTCAATTATTTTTTCAATCTAACGGTTGAAAATTCTTTTGAATTGTTTTCCTATCTCTTTTCATTTTAAGGGATAATAAAGGATTTGTTTAAAACGTAAGTAGATTTGATTTGTAATGTGGATATTTACAAATTAATAGATAAATTAGATATTTTTCAATTATTTTTCGACTCGTTCACTTCAAAAGCAAAAATACAAAAAGAAATCGGCGCAGGCACGACAAAAATTAGAGCGTGAAAATGGCTAAAATGTCTATTCGTCGAAAATAATGCCAAAATGGCAATTTTTGCGGATGAAAGCTGACCGTGACGTTGTTCATCCTTTCTCTGATAAGGAGGCGATCATTTGTTACCTTCGAGCCGGAGCCATTGTTTCGCCACCCTGATCGATACGTTTCTCATCCCCTTGTACATTATTGTTTTCGTCAATCCCGGCTCGCGTGAAAGAACGCCGCGACACATCTCGATTTTCCCGGCGAATATAACCTCTTTTCACGGCGCGTTGTTGCGTCCCAAAACTGCTTATCTGTCCTGATACACGGTGCTGCAACCTCCGAGGTGAACGACACGTGTGTTGGTTAAAGGAGAAGGATGTCGTAAAAAGCGTTATTTCCGGAAATAGACGTCGAATAGACCGGATTGGCGTCTCGAGATCACGAGAAAGTAAATGAGAGGTTGTAAATGAAGTTATGGCCAGAAAAAAAAAAAAATTAAAGTCGATGGATGAAGATGGGACATTGTAATAATAAAGGTGAGTTTACGAAGACTTTCTGTAATACGTCATGTTTTAAGATGTTCGATGTGGGAACGAGTTTGTCCATATTTAAGATGGAATTATGCCAGTGATGTGGAGGAACAATGGATGGAATTGCGAAATTAAGATTTATTTAAGGAATATCTAATTCATCTAAGTAATTCGTCAAGGTAGATAGAATAAAGTATACAAATTTTCGTACACTATTTTTCCGATAATAACACTTAAACACGTCTGCAAAAATGTCAAATAATCTCGGTTCATCTTGCTGCATTATTTATATTATAATATAAAAGAGAATAAAAAATTTCAATATACTCTTTTTTTCTCATATATATCACATCACCTCGTTTCATGTTTTGCAATTTTTCTTTTAAAAAAAATATCCACTATGCGGTTAAGCAATCACGGCTAGATTTATCTTAACTAGATGAGTGTGTGAAATACGAGCTAAAAGTCAGTTTGTTTGTCGGAGCAGCATAGAAAATTTCGATTCACGCGATCTCGATCCCACGAGGCTGTCGGCGTTCATCGATTTCGCGTCGCCACCAGTCCATTCTATAGCCGAATGGTTACAGCCACTAAGTGCAAGCAACTGATAACTGTAAGTTAGAAACGAAGTAGTGGATACCACGATCGCATAATTTGTATCGCGACTCTCGATTACGTACGACGAATTCGTGTCTTAAAACTTGTTACACGTTGAGTTTTTGAATAATCGTATCGATCGAAAATGGTGGCGAGGCCGAGTTCGACAAGATTCCAATCTGATTTTCCATCGATCTTCCATCCATTCTATCCGTTATTGAATAAAAATCTTCCCGTTCTTTTTCAAGTTCGAATTTTTATACGTGAAAAGTGAAAAGATATTCACAATTGAATAATTCTATCTTAGAAAAGAAATATCAAGGAAAATATGTTTTTATTATAACCATAGATTGGTCCTAAGGGAATTGATTCGAATTTTCACACTTAGAAATCTAATTTCTAATATTTAATAAACTTTCACTTATTAAAGAACACAAAAGATTCTTCCTATAGAAATAAAAATCACTGATACTCGATCAAAAATACAATACGTTTACTAACAAACAATTTTCATCGAAATTGATCCCATACGTCTGGATTGACTGATAACTCCGTTACATCAACGGAGAAAGAAAGGAAACGCGAACGGAAAGGGAAGAAACGGTATTGATTTTGATCTAGAAATCGGCAGGGATCTCTATACGAATTAATCGAAAAATTCTCCTCAACGAGAAGATACATATAATGGGGAAAGAGGAAAAGACGGATTACCTACATCGATTAGAAAGGTCGTGCATTCTTCTGACCAGGATTCGCTGGTATACATCCTACGATCTGGAGCAAGAAATTTCGGTCCTCGAGATTTCCAGCTCGCGATCTCGATCGCACGCTCGATAACGAGCCACGATTTCGCGTCACCTAGAATATACTAGGGCAACACGGTTCGAACATGTATGTACCTCGGAGAAACTCGAGTAAATCTGCCGATAAAACTGTCGATGATGGATACAGTGACCAAGGGAGATAAGATGATTTTAAGAAAGATGGATATTGCTTTTCCTAAGTATAGTTCCTCTGAAATTTTCATTATTTCATTATCTTTTCAAGCATCTATTAAAAGATCTATCGTTATAATTTTCCAATCTTTCCAAATGTATCTGAATCTTCCACTCGCTAACTATATCATAATTCAATTAATTCTCTATCTATGCTTCAAATGTTCACATTTCTTGACTTATAATTTCTTCCCAAATTTCCTGTATCAAAATTGTATCAATAGCCAAAATCCAATCATTCCTTTAACTATCCACGAGCCTCTTTATTTTAATTATAATTCCTCGAATTCTCAAGATTCTAAATGCCTCTCTGAATCTCCAATACTCTCAAACTTTCACTCGCTAATACATCACGATCCGCTCAATATACTCTTCAAATATCACTCTAACCCAAACTTCCTCTCCTCTTTAGTACACCTTCTTCCTGAATTTTTTAATCTTCCAACTTCTCAAAACTCTAAACTTCTCAAATTTCCAATATCCTTTCCAACATCCACACGTTCCAACAATGCATATCATCAACCAGATATCATCACATAATCTTTTCTCTCCTAAACTTAGATAATCGTCCGAAAGGATGCAAAAATCCACCTCTACCCTTCCTCCATCGCATCGAAAAATCGACCCTTTCCAAGGAGCACATCCTGCCGATTAAAAGGTTAGGATCTATAGGAGGGGAAGCGCGGATCTCACGAGAGGCTGGTAGCTCCTCGCCTCCTCCGGAATCGATACTCCTAGGGACACGTCTAAGGTGCATAAGAGCCGATAAGTCACGGCTAGAGGCAGGCCACGGTTGTGTACAAGTTGCTCTTCTACGTCGCCAGGCTAGGAATGGAAGGCGGTATGCGGCCGCGAGAGAGTAGAGACGCGTCGATACTCTCATCTACCGTGCGCGCATAGGTGGATAAGTGGGAGACCGGTCGAACGGTGGACGAGAGGAGGAGAGAGAGAAGGAGAGAGTGGCCACACGATCTCTGTTTTAATATGGATGTGTACGTGAGGGAAGATATCGCGAGCCGGCCATATAGGCTAGGTCGGTGGGTATACATGGGAACTGATGCCGCGTGCATGGTGGAAAAAAAAGTGCACGGTGAGGCCGAAAAAATGAATTCGTGCGCATCCCGTGCCCACACATCTAACTTTCACTTCGCTTAGGGATCGGGCACCAGCCACTCCATGCTTGCCTCTTCGATCCGCCGTCGCAATTCCGCGAGATATGTCCGCTCTAAGCGTCTAGACGTTGCGCCTCCGACCACGCTGAGGATCCCTTTCTGAGAAATTTTTTCTTTTCTTTTTAGGGACCATGGAAATTTCCGTTGAATTGAGAATCCAATGAAAGTCGTAAAATTTTTGGGATATTGGGATGCATATCTCGAGTATCCATGAGTCTTGATGAGTCTTGTGAAATTTGGAAGAATGAAATTGCACTTCCTCCAACGTGTCAGATTAAGAATATAACTTTTACTTGAGAGATCACCAAGAGAATTTACACTTTTCCGCGTCAAACTTTCTCAGATATTCTCAATACAGGAAGAAAATTCACGAGAGGAAGAAATCCAGCCGAGTTTCAATCGTTGGAGACCCGGTTTCCCATGCGGGGAGCCATAGATCGGGCTAGAGGAGTAATCAGGTCGCGATAAAAGCGGGAAAAATGAGCAAACGATATCACCGCCGATAAGCTGGTACATAAGGCAATACATTCGGCGCTGAATTTGCTACGAGCCTCATCCTTGAACGTGGCGAGGAAATCAGCGAGCGGGTTGATCTATCGCGCATCCGTGTCGACGATAACGATCTCGTTTCGGTAACGATCGAAACTCGGCGGTGAAGATGCGCCTATCTCTCGATAGGCATCGGTCTTCTCATATGTGAGAGCCGGCTCAGAGAAGATCCTTTACGGCCAAGTGGAACAGAAGCCGGACGAAACGGTTCTCCTTCCAATCCGCGTTCGCGGGTTTTCTATCAACATTTCGAAGAGAATATTCGTGGAGAAAGAGAGAGAGGGGGTGGCGAGAGAGAGAGAGAGAGATAGAGAAGGGGATTGGTAGCGTGTTTCGGTGATGGGTTACAAATGACCGACATTACGCCAATTGTCGATACTCGGATGCCTGTGTTCCGAGATATGCGCCTCGGGAATGGATGGAGAGGACGCAGGAGATAGGCACTAAGTCGAACGGCCATTGTCGGTCGTGGGGAATGCGTGACTCACTTGCGATTATTTGCGTGCACTTGTCACCTGTTTATTTACTTTCTTTTCCTTGTTTTCGATCGACATCGTGTTCCGCTTGGGTGCCAAGCGTTTCGATGAGATTTTTTTTTATCCTTCGTAGGTTTGTCAGTAAGTTTGAAATTTGTTTAAGTGTTTACTGGCACGTAATTTTTAATAAATATATCGAATATCCAATGTATGATTTAGAATCAGTCATAAAAAGATACGATTTGGACGAGGAAGAATGTAAAGATACTTTACAGATATTGATCATATTTCTCGAGAAATATACCTTATAAATATATCTTCTACTCTTCTCCAACAAATATTTCATTCCAAAGAATCTAACGAAAGATCGAAAAGCTAAACTCCGCTTCAAACTATAAATACTTTGATAAATCTTCTTAAACGTTCGTACCTTCTTCTTCCACCCGAAACATTACGAAGAATATAACACGATCGATAAAAAGAAGAATTTGCATCTGAAAGACAATTTACCCAATTTGCAAGAGAGGGGCAGAAACGTGAAAACAATCCGAACAATCGCACGCATTTGATGCTCAAACTGCCGGGGCCGGTCGTCGCCTGACCACTGGTTACAGAAATTCCCCTTTTGTCGCGGCGAGAAAAAATCGGCAAAACCGCTAAGAGTGCAATCTGAATACCGCTTCGCCGCGTCACGATTCGGCCGGCAACCGTGGCTACACGAGGCGACGACACGGCCGGATCTAATACTCGACCATCGACCGTGCAACCGGGATCAGCCTCGTGTAACGCGCTCCTCCATCCGCAATTTTCATTAAACATTGTGATTTCGTGTAATGCGCTTTGCCGATTTTTCCCGCCACCACTGTCGTCACCGCCTTGGACGGTTTTCGCTTCCTACTTCTATTATTCAGCCGTCGGGTTGAGGCTTCCTATACTACCGCGACCCTCCTTCATCACTGCACGCCTCGCCGCCGACGACGAATTCTGCCTCGCGGCTCTCTCTTTTCGCGGGGATAACGCCGATTGCGAATTACTCGTCGGATGAGAGGGAAGAGTAACCGTTTTCTTATCCTTTGATGCCTTCTTACCTCCGAGTGGTCGTTGGATTTTGCTTTCGTGGAACGGGGGTTGCGTGGGGGTTGCGCAAAATTCTATCGTTAATTTTAGAAATGAAGTACAATGGAACGCCCATTGATTTTTTTCCAAGCAATGATCATTTTAAGCTTAAGGAAGATTGAGATTTAAATTTTACTTTAAACAGGTTTTTGTAACTTATTTGTAGAATGTTATTCCTATTACTCGTATAATTATATCGTATTTAATTTACGTGTCTTAACTATTTTTGGAAGAAAAATGTTAGAATAGAAAGGGATTCTAATTCACGAAATTTCACTCAAATCTCTTTCTACCCCTCAACAACCGACCTCAAATCCTCCTCTTTTTCCTCCTCCAAAAAAAAAAAGAACCAAGCAAACCTCATCGACCGACCATCAAACCTTCCAAAGTCCTTCTCTCCCAGTCTCAAAACTCGCGTTTCTCTCAGCTGCTGTCAAGAGGGCAACCGGTACCAAAAGAAAGAGAGAAAGAAAATAAAAAAAAAGAAAAAAGAGAAAAAGAAGAACGACGACGAGGAGCGTGACGCGTGTCTCGCTAACAATTAATCCGATAAATTTCACGGTGAGATAGGGTTGGCGGTTGGGAATAGGAAGGAGAGCGGAGAAAAAGCGTGTGCAAGGAGGTGCGGGGGCGGGGGAGAGTATGCAGATGAATAGCTCGCAGAAACCGTGAGACTCTACGGTTGCCCTATATATCGGGGAGCTGTGGAGAACTCGCGGCGTTCTGCTCGACTCACGATTCTCGTGTGTTGTGTCGCCCGTCTTTTAAAACTCGAACTCGGTCGGCCTCTGCGACGACGTCGCCGAGAGGAGAAGAGCCACCGGCTCTCTGCACACGGACGTTGGAGGAGAGAGAGGGAGAGAGAGAGAGATCGGCTCTGGTACCTGAAAAAGTATCTGTGTATTAATAATATTGTAAATTATAATATTGTTCAATAAATTATCAATTAGTGTATCGTATATAATCGTATATTATCGTATATTTTTAATTGGAATACAAGTTTGCAAATCTTGATTATTATTAAATTATTATTTAACGAAACAATTTGATGTATTCGTCTATCTATCATCTATTATCAATAACACGAGGAAAATAATAAAGAAATAAGGTAAATGAAGTTTAGGATGAATTAAAGCTTGCTAAGTATGTGGAGATTTGCATACGATAACACGATGTAGGATATACGTATACAGTCACAGTCACGTAAGTGGAATCTCGCTTAGCGCCGTGGCATGAACTTTTGGCTTCTGCCAGATCGCACGGCAGTAATGACCCCCGTGGTCTATTCCGCCGGCTAATCAGTCCATCGGTTAGATTTAATTGACTAATGCCCCGCGAACGAGAGACCGTTGCTTTCACGTGATGCCTCTCCTTATTAAATGTTGTTCGAACGAGCCGTCGAATGGGAAATTTGCTCGATGCGACTCGCGGTCACACGTGGCTAATTGACGAGCCCCTCGGCAAATCGTGGCGGGTTTAATTGACCCGCTTTTGCCACCACGGAGGTATCCAATCTCGGAGGTGAAATATTTGGTTAATGCATATGGAATAATTGGCTCTCTTGTCTCCTTCTTCCAGAATTTAGATTTATACTTTTTTATTACATCGAATAATTTCTGATGATAAACAGTCTAAACAAACGAAGAGTAATTAATGGAGTGTATCTAATTAGACTGATTTAGTCGTATTGACAACTTGTGTCCTGTTTACCATAACATCCAAACATTACTCCAATTGATACGATAATTACGATTCCTTGTTACAAATATTTTGTATTTAGCTTTTAATTGAAAAATAATAAAGATATTTCCTTCCCTTTCAAGAATTATATATATATTAATTCAACAGATACAACTATTCCAAAGTTCTTAATATCGAATCCTTGAATATATAAATATTCAATTTCCAAAATTCTTAGATAATTTAATGTATCAAGAATAATATTAATATATATAATTTTATTTTCTAAATTTACAACCCCTCCATAAAAATTATTTAAAAAAAAGAAAGAAAGAAAGAAGCGCAGACAGAGATATTTTAAAAATCAATCCGGAATTCCAATCCTCGGCACAAACGATCAGAAACGCAGAGCAATAACTTCGATCCTCGAAAAAAAGGTACAAAGCGAGAGTGAGCAAGCGCATGGAAATCATGTATCAGAAGTCGCGTTACAATTCGCCCATTCACACCTACCATTCGAACGGGTTCGAAACAAAGGGTCTGTCAGTCAGTCGTAAGTCATCTTCGAGCCCCAAGCGTAGCACGTACACGTAGCGAATATTTCGGATCGGCTTCCATGAACGTCCCACGCACGCTCGATCCCGCTTCGAGGTGACGTCGAGAGGGACGAGAGCGGCCGCGAAGGGGTTAAACTGCCTCTGAACCAGGAACGTGTTTTCACCTACAAATATCCTCGTGCCACTTAGGGCGAAGACGTGTATATATCGTGTACACGTAAGCGTGTGGATGTACTTACGTGCATGTCCTTTAAAACTAGAACTCGGCCGACCTATACAGTTGGCCGCTCAGGAGTCAAAGAGTCACCTCTAGCTGAGCTGGTCGGCTCCACTAAAGACGGGGATAAGAGGAGAACAGTGGCTCACGAGGATCGGTGGAAGAAGAGGAACGGGAGAGAGTTACGAGTTGGGTATTGAGCGGAGAGGAGATCGGGTTTGTGATATGATAATGGTTCTGATTTTTCTTTTTTAGAAGGCTCGTGACTTAAGGAAATTTTAAGGTATTCTCGGGAAATTAATTTTCGATCTCTCTCTTTTTCCATCTCTTTCTTCTTCTGAGATGCTCGAATTTGTACGATTGAATGTTTTTTTTCTTTCTTTTTTCTTTTACGATTAAAATAAACTCGTCGTTTCGATTCGATTCGGAAATTAAACGAGACAGGTAAGGTAATTAGCCCGGAATTTATGCGCGTTTGAGGAATTTATCAGGTTAGAAAAGATTGGTTGAAACAGGTTCTCAAGGCGAATCGTAATTACGGCAAGCTCTTGCCATTGAGCAGATGCATGTGAATATGTGAATTAGTTTGCGCGATATGGTGTAACTATCGTCACGATTTCTCGTTTCGCGATAAAAATATAGCTAAAGTACGTCAAGGTGTGTTTATCGAAGATTTAAGCGATGAGATTGCGATGTTTGAAGATCTATATGTAATAAGACGCACGTAATTTAATCGATGATAACCGTTGTCCATAATTGCGACAACACGAGTTAATAGAAATTTCTTTCTTGCTGCGTTATTCTTCCATTAATTACTGCAATAATTAATCGTCAAATTCACCCTTTAACCCCTTCTATTTCTATAATCAACATCAAACATTCTAAACAAAATCTACACTTATACACACACACATATATATATATATATATAATGCTCAACATCAACATAGTAACCATCTCAATAATATAAAGAAAGAAGCGACGAAAATTCTTCGTTCAATCGAGAAGTGGAGGGAAGATAATAAGCAACGAAAATCGAATCAAGATCTCGCACACGGTTTCGAAGATGGGAGAGGAAATCATAGAAGGACGAGGCCAGAGCGTGCCTAGCAGTACCGTGCCGTGCCGGTTAACCGTACCGATGAACTTTCGGCTCCCGGCGATGAGTAGTGACCGTCGTCCAGCGATCTCGTCGTCGTGTGCGCGCACATATATCCACCTTGGTTCGTACCCGACGAGTACGATTCGATGCATCGTGGTCGTGGCCGACCACCTACGACACAGAGGCGAAACCTTCACCGTAGCTGCACTGAGAAGAGAAAGAGAGAGAGAGAGAGAGAAAGAGAGAAGGAGAGGGAGAGGGAAGGGAGAGGAGGTCGTGGCGAAGGTGGCCCGGCATCGAGGATCGTGCGAATGCGGCCTAAGAGGCCCGCGCGCTCAACGGTGAACAGATATCCAGGGAAAGAGCAACGAGAGGAGGGGGAGGGGGGCTGTGACGGATGGAAAAGGGGGGACCTTTTATAGACGTCGTTTGTAGGACTCGATATATCGGACGCGATTGCCGATCGATCGACCATGGCGTCGCTTTTGAGGGACGGACTTCGTCCTGGCCCGATTCGATCAAGAATCCTTGTTCTCCTTAGGTTTAGAGAGAAGTTTATCTTCTTTTCGAAGGAAAATCTTTGCAACGAAGATTATGACGAGAAGATGAATTTTTGTTATAATAATCAAAATGATTGTTGATAAACAGGTATGAAAGTTTTCTTGAATAGGAGAGACGAAGTTAGAAGTTATTTCTATCTGATGAAATTATAAAATTACATGGAATTTTCGAGAAATTTCTCAATTCTAGATATTTTTCCAATATTTTGCAATATGTTTGTTCGATATATTGGAAGGAACGCGTAGCTTCTTTACGCGTGTAGCTTCTTCCATCGATGAAATTTCTATGGTTAATTGAATAGTGTTCGTGATGAGTGTAATTGGAAGCCGGGAATCGGCGTTAATCGACTGATCGGTTGTAAATTTCAGGGTACGCGCCTTCCTCCTAACCGTTGGCAATCTCACGATGCACACCGACGATCGGAGGGATCGGTGTAACGGTTGGAGAGTCGGGTTTGGAGGCGGTGGGAGGTGTATGCTGATGAGATGATTGTG
>NW_006263623.1:133782-135212 GCF_000469605.1 Apis dorsata | reverse complement strand
GGGGGGGGATTGGCTCGCAACGGTGCGACGGGTTTATTGGTTTTGTTTCCTTTCGTTTGCTGGCAAGTTTGAAGTTGATTTCGAACAGTCATTCTTATCTGAATTAATTACCGCACACGTGTAATTTAGAAATTAAATATTCGAAAAGAGTAATTGTCGTCGAGTGGAATAAATTTTGCTCGATATGTAATGATAATAATAATAGAAACGAAGTTATTATTGCATCGAGAGAATGAAAATAGAGAAAGTTTCTTAACTTATACCTGCATAAAAGATATAAAAATACATTTACATTTTAAATATATAAATACACCTACCTATTCAATGTTGATTTATTCTTTATTAATTTCTCCAATTACTTTCCCTTCGAATAAAATAATTTCAGGAAACAATAATCAATTATTAATTACATCCTCCTAATTGATTCTCACTTACTCACAATTATCTCGTTCGCACAAACTTCTTCGAATATTCTCACTCACGAATACGATCAATCTTTGAACGAAACAGAAGAAGATTCCAAAATACTTCGATCAGAATCTAGGTTATCGATGGCCTGAAAAAATTCTCAAGACCAACATCCCAAGTCCACCGCCTCTCGTCAAAGCTTCCTGGCGGCGCTTAAGAAAGAAACCTCGCGGTAAATAGCATCGTGTTTACCCTGGCCATAGGAAGGGAAGGAGAAAGGCTCGCGTTGGAAAAAGAAGGAAACGTTAGGGGTTGGTTAGCGTGGCCAATCGATCAGCATTGGTGGTTTTTGCGCTATCCATATGTCATAGTCGTCCGGGCCAGGAGCATGCCGTGGCATCGTGAGGCCAGCTTGGGCCGTGTCCATTCATGATATGTGGTTCGAAATTTCGTTTGATGCTCGACAATCCCTTCCATCGAAAGGTTTCCTCCATCCTTTCTTCGTGTTAGATTCCTTTCGAATTCAATCGCTTCAGATGCATTCTGAAATTATTTATTATTTATGAATCAACGAGAATAATCGAATTTAAAGGATATTAAATAGTCGTTACTAACCACATCTTCTCTTCTACTATTTTTATTGTAAAAGAGAACGACGTAAAGGATATTCAATACGAAAATTTTCATAGAAATTATCCAAGTAACTTATTATTCAAATGATTCGAAAGTAATAATTTACAAAACAAACTTGTTATATACTTATCTGAAACAATGAGAGAAGCTACTTCACGATTATTTCATCTCGATCAACACCTCACCTTCTCTCTTATCTCTCCCTCGACTCACCACGGCTGCTTAAATATCACAATCGATGTCTCAGATCGATATTCCATCGCGTGGATCACAAAGTCGTGAGATCATCGAAAATAATCGAAAGAGCGTCGCAATCTCGAATTCGACACCGCGTGACGGGACAATGGCTAGGAGAGAACGAAGCGGAGACAGCGAAGCAAAAAGCGACG
>NW_006263623.1:128875-133673 GCF_000469605.1 Apis dorsata | reverse complement strand
GAGAGAGAGAGAGAGAGAGAGAGAGAGAGAGAGAGAGAGAGAGAGAGAGAGAGAGAGAAGGAAGAGCACTGGTGGAAGGAAGGAGTGTGATCGAGACGAGGATGGTGAAACCCCCCGATGGATAGGGGGCAGTGGAGGGGGCAGGGAGGGTGAGGAAGAAGTGTACGTGGGTGCAGCGCGCACACCGCTCCGCTAGAAAGTGTCCCAGACCTGAAAGAAAGAAAAAAAAAAAGAGTCCGGGTCAGTTTGAATAATTTTGACCACACCTCTCGTCAAAGCAATACACCAGAGCGTATGAATACATACATTTAAATGGAGGCCGACGCACGAGGAAGTATTGTCCGAATTTTTAAGCAGCCTCCTCACCAAAGAGATGCGTCGCGCCCCGGCTGACCGACATTTCTCGCTTCGATCACTCGACTCTGTTTCCTTTTCTTCTTTTTTCTTTTTTTTTTTTTCTCCTTCTTCTTCTATCCTTGATGCACGTTCGAAAGATCGGATATAGAGATTTTGCGAGACATTTGGAAATTGATGCGAGGATCTCGAAGAGGGGGAAAATATCCCTTCGGAGAACTCGAATTAATTTTCGAGATTTTAAGGAGTTAAGGAGAGTCCATTCAATTTTAATTTAATTATTATTCGATTATTATTAGGGTGGATCGTGCGAGGAACGCGTGACGAATATATAAATTCGTCTCATTTTAATACAATCCGTCCGAATTATTAACAGTTACAAAATAAGTGTGTCACAGAAATTTTAATCGCATATTGGGGGGGATAGGATGACAATGTGGAGTTGTTACAACGGATCGGCTTGAAATCTTTAAATCTGAGATTTAATACAATCTTTAGAAAGTTGACGGTCGCTAACACCACCTCGCGTTGGAATTTTAATCGCGTATTGTGAAAAAAAACAAACGGTACCGCGTGGCTTCCGCAACAGTCACATATCGAACAGCTTTCGCAATAGGTACAACTTAATGGCCAGCTTTTGCAATAGGTCAGTTCGAAGCATTTTAACTACGTAAGTACTTTAAACCTGGCTCATTTTAATACAATCTCTGAAATATTCGCAAATAGTTTTCCTCGATAAATTTCAATTATTTATCTCATAATTTCTAAGACATATTTACATCCATATATGAAATAAAATAATTATATCTCAGGATTGTTTTCCAAGTTTTTCCGAAAATCTTCGATTTTCTTATATCTTTATATTTCCTCTTTATTACTTTCAAATTTCTTTACACTTTAAAATTTAAAGAATTACGATTTTCAAAAATTTCCTCTTGAAATTATTTCCTTCGCCATCGATGAAACATCGAATTTAAGAAAAGCGTATAATCACATATAATCATCTCAAATCTCTATGATCAGACTTGATATTCAATATCGATTATCTTCGTACACTTCACAAATAACGAAAAATAATATACTTAAAAAAATTCCTCCTTCCTCGCAATTTCAACCAATATCCTCTTCAACAATTTCCAAAAATTTCAATCACATTTCATCCCCGATATCCAGTTCAAATTCTGCCATCACATTCCCATCTCCACCTCCGTTCCAATCTGACCAATCTCCAAAAAACATCCACCTCCAATCTATCGAATCTTCAGACAAATTTTTATCTCCGCGCATGATTTTAGAACATCTACGTCGCTCGATCTCGTACCGTTAAGAGCAGGCTTAGCCGCGATTTGAATATCAGAGCGTACACAAGGCTCAATAGGAAGAGAGAAAGAGAAAAAGAGGGAGAGACAGAGGCGCACGGGGGCACACCGTGTGCCCCGGTATACACATACGTGTGTGTATTCGTGAAGATCGATCGTGAAAGATCACCTCGTACGTTACCCCGGAACGTAGCCTCTTCTCGCGGTTTCGATCGTGCCCACGAACACCACAGTCCAGATTCCCAATAATATCTCGCCTTTGGAGAAGAAGGGAATCAACAAACGACATTTTCATCGAGAGACTTGGACGTGCAGAGATGCGTAACAGGATCACCAGTACCAATTGAGAATATCGAAGGAACGATTTTCCAACAGCGATAAACTTGACGTACGAGAGAAGCTAGGCGTTCCTAGTTACCGTCTCTTGCTCGACACTCTGCATTCCGCTTGGTGGGTGTGAATCTGTGGCACGTAAGCGTGATGCCTTCGATGATATGATATTGTATGACTGTTGTAATTTTTTTTTAATAATTCATTGAGAGGAAGAAGTAAATACAAGGGATTACGAGCATCTTTTCTGGATCTGTGAATCTATATATCATTTATGCATTAATTCGTTAGATTTAAGTATTATCATTAGAATGAAATCTTCTTTGTATCCTCTTGTGTCTTCTTAACAAAGGAAATGCAAAATTCGTCAAGGGATTTCAATTATAATAAATAATATTATAAATTTTGTCGTAATATAATTTTTTAAAATTATGTAGGAACGGATCTTCGTTATTTTTTTCAGAATATTACATTAATAGAATTAACGATATATATGTATGTAATTCAAAATTCTTTTAATACAAAGAAATTTTCTTCGAATTTCCATAATATTGTATCCACGATCTATATTTATCAAATCCATCGATCAAACATCTTTTTTTCATCGACAAAGCTTTTTTTCCGCGGTTCCAAACGCCGACAATATTTTCCGTTCCAACAGTTATTTTGACTCCTCCACGCTCCCCGCCAGTCCTCCAAGACATTATCGGTGACATTTGTCCGCGCCGGACAAAACATGTTCCGGTCCGGTAGGATGACCCTAACGCCGCGCCTTTTGTCGAGCGAAAGGTACCCAGCCGACCCGGCGTGTCTTTGTCATTATATAACGCCATTGTGGCCACACTTGCCCGGCGTGGAAGTCGACTATACCTTTGCATATTATTAAAATGACGATGATTGTCATTTTTCTCCCCCTCGTCCCACCGCCACGTCCCTCTTCCACCGTCGCACACCGTCACCTCCTCCACCCTCTCCCCTTCTCCACGTATATTCTCCTCCACTTTGGTCTGCTCTCGTCCTTTCCCCGCGACCACCAACACGCGCCGTACGAACGCACGTCTCGTTCTCGGTGTTCTCTTGTCGAAAACTCTTGGAAGGCGAAAAGAGAGGTATCGAGACGCGATTCCTCTTTCAACGATAGAATAGAATAGCGATATCGGTATATGGCGTATATTTCCGAGAAAGAAATAATTATTTAAAGAAAATCTTAATTTTTCTTGTAATGAGAAGAATTTTATTGCTAATTGCTGAAGCGATTGTTACAACTTTTTTTACTACGTTATGGTAATTATTAATTATGGAATATTTAAATTAGAATTACCTTTAAAGAATGTAAAATTATCTATTTATCTTATAATTGAAATTTGAAAATCAAAATTATACACTCATAAAAGGAACAAAGAATTGAAAAGTATTAATGGAAAAAGAAATCAATTCCTCTCAAAATATACCCCATTATTTTATATAAAATTTCGAAATTTCTGATCTCATCTCGTTTATTTTCGCTCTTCCCCTTCGATTTCTCTTCCTACATCCCTGCTGCATCTCCTCCTTCCCGCTTTTCGCGCCGATCCTCCTCGTCTCTCCAAACGGTGCTTAACGTCTGCTCGCGTCTCATGTCTTTGTTCCTCCTTCGCTTTCGACGAGGAGAATCCAACTCGTGTGTTTTCAATCGCAATGGTAACGTCTTCCTACGTGCGCGCGTGTATCCGCCGCGGAAACGATAATCGTAACTTTCGACATCGATGATGCTCGAAAGGAGCCGGTCGAACGCTACCAGCAGGGACACGCGAATCGGCCGCCATTCAATCACCTCCATACGAATGCAAATCGATGAACTCGAAGAAGATTTTATCCTTTATTCGTTATTTATTTCGGCCGATTTTTTTTTTTTTTTTAGAAATGAATACTTTGGTGAAAATTTTTCTTTCTTTTTGTTATTTAGAATAAGAATTTAATTTATCTTGAAGTATTGTTGTTATTATTATTATTTTTATTCTTATTAAATTTGCTTTTGTCAAAGAGAAGAGACAATAAGCAAATATGAATATTTATTTTATTACTATAAAGTAATATCTATGAAATGATTGATTTTAATTTTTGAAAAGATTAAACGAAATTGTAATCAATTAATTTATCAAATTTCATTCGAATCAATGAATTATCCTATTTTAAATCTTCATACATGATGGAAGACTATCTTTCGAATCATCGTTTTCATCTCAAGCCTCATCTCTGAAACAAATCCAATCGAACAAAAAAAAAGTATATGTATATATATTAAATATCGTAATTCGAAAATTTTACCATTTTCTCCTCGACGTTCGAGCAAGCATTATTCGATCGTGCAACGAATGTATTCCATAAATCCAGAGACTTATAGACAATGGCATATATGTTACCTAGCATTCATTCCCTGTCGTACCAGCCGCAACACGATCCATCAACACGAATTCTTCTCCATCCCGGGAAACAAAAAGCTTGGACTGCAACAGCCGTCGCGATCGGCCGGTTGAAGAGGATCGAGCCCAAGGAGGGGCCCCGATGACGCAACACCACGATTCTTTCGATCGTCCTCCGCCGTTTTCTTCGGTAAATTCGATACACCTGTGTGCCAATTGTTTTGACATGTGTCCCCATTGCGGCCTTCTCGCAAGCGGGACGAGAGGAGAGGAGCGGACACGCGCGTTCCGGCCATCTATTCGGCCTCTCGTCTCGTAAACGACATGCGGGTCGTACAGTCCGACATCGGAACAGGGGAAAGAGAATAAAAAAAGAGGACGAACGAGAGGAGG
>NW_006263623.1:125541-128668 GCF_000469605.1 Apis dorsata | reverse complement strand
GGAATCGGTGGCAAAAGGGAACAGAGGGAAGAAAGAGTTGCGAGGGAGGGAAGGGAGGAGGGGGAAAGAGGGGAGAGACGAGAGAAGACGATTCAATTTTCTGATTAGACGACGTAACGGTGCGCCTACCGAATTTTACTCCCCACTACGTTCTTCTTCTAAATTAAGAATGAACGGTGTCTTTTTTATTTCTTCGTTTCCCCGTTTCGTTTATCGATTTTTCTTTTTTCTTTTAATTTTAAAAATTTCCTGAATGAATCGTTTCTTTTTTTTTTTTTTTTGGAAGAATCATATCATTGTATTTGGTATCGAGATAGCCAATTATTAAATTGTTGTGCATAATTAATGTCTTATACAAATAATTTTAAAATCGTGTATAATATTCAATAATTGACAGGCAGAAGAGTCAATATATATAGTGGTATTAAAGGTCAGTCTACTGATGCTTTTCATGAATTAGTGATGCACATTTATTATTATGAAATGCTCAATATATCTTTCGAAGTTATGAAGACGTGTCTTATTGTTAGTGGAGAGGCTGTAATTTGAAATCATAATTTATAATTAGTTGGCTATGAACATTCCGAATTCAAAACTGATATCAATTCAAATTTCTTAAATTTTCTCTTCTTCTACATCTATAACTTCAATCACTTTTAAACATTTCCTTTCTTTTTTTTCTTTTCACAGAAACCTCATTTCATTCGTTTTTCTTTATAAACATATAATATATTATAAAAATTCTACTATCCTTTAATATTTCTTATCTTTCAAATTACAGAATTAAGAAAGAAATTATAATTTAGAAGTAAAATTCTAATTGCGTTAATTTAATTTTTTTCTTTTTTCTTTTCTTTTTTTTTTTCTTCTTTTTTTGAGAAATAAAACAGGACAAGATACGGGCGATTTTTCCGCGTCTCGCGGCCACTCCAAACACAGGATGTAACGACTATGGCCGTGCGGAGAAAGTTATGGCTTTTCTATTGTTTCGCGCGGCTGCTACGACCTGCGGGATCGTCGTTTTTGAACGACGAGAACGCAACCTCGATCTTCGAGATGCGGCTCGCACCAGCCGCAAGAATGTTACCTCCGCAGATCCTTTTCTGACAACGTGTCCAACCTTTGTTTAACCAGAGAGGGCCGCTTTCGAAATCTCGTTAAAATTTCCGAGACCGATCGGACCGATACAGGGTGTAAAACGTTTTGTGAAACTAACCGTCGAGAGAATGAAGATTTAATTTGATTTGGGTCGATTTAAGTGACGAATTTTCGGGCGTGAGAGTCACTAAAGATAGCTGGAAACACGACAAATACCTTTTAAATTTTCATTACAACTTAAATTATTTAATTTAATCCTGGAAATTTGATATTCGAGATCGAAATTTAATATTTAGAATTAGAAATGATATGAAATTTGGAATTTAATACAGAAGATTGCAAATTTTTAATTTACAAATGGAGATTGAAAATTTGAAAAAAAAAGTAAACTACTTATAATTTATATGAATTTCTTTTTTGCAAAAAACAAAGATTTCGCGTAAAATTTAATGCACTTGATGCATTAATAACATAAATACATTAATGACATTAATACATACCAATTTATAAGTGGAAATGCGAAGTACATTACGATCGTCAATTATTAAGCTGTTAATGTGAAGTCTCTCATTAATAACAGACATTTCTAGGTCGTTCCTTTTTTTTTTTGTTGCTGGGACTGTACAGGTGGTCAGTTGTCCCGACCCGCATCGTGCAGGACAGGTGAGGGCCAATGAGATAAATTCGATCTTACCCTCATGACCAAAAGGGTACAATAAAACGTGTAATTATGCAAATATCTATTCGTATTCTGTCAAGAAGAAGGTCGTGCGTTATCAGGATGCATTGCACGAACTCGTTGATTTGTGGAAATGGTTCGATAAAATTGTATCGAATGATATGGATGTAGAAAGAAATATAATTTGTACAATTTTATGAAGATTGTGTATAGGAAGGATTTTTTTTTTTTAAGAAATTTTTAAATATGAATTTATTTTATTTTTTTTTTTTTTGTATGTGAAATAATTTACTTTATGATATATTTTTTACGTTATATTCGAGATTCTATATTCTGAACATAATATCCTAAATAAGTAAATTTTCTAGCTCATCGAGGAAATAAAAAAGCGAATAATAGCGTATTGTAGATTTATGTATACACCTGGGTATTCATTTCCCTTGAAATTCTCCCAAGAACTTGTAGAAAATACGCCTGACCACTAATAATAAGACGAATATCCCTCATAAATCAAACATATCATGTCCATATTTCCCTTTCAAAAATCTAGAGCAAACGATAACAATATCAAAATCCCTATACCTAAACAAGCAATCTTTCTAAACATAATCATTTTTACTTACGAAACAATTCAATAATAATTTCATTCAACGTATTTCAACCAAAAAATAATTGTACATCTAAATCATTTCACCTGGAATTTCCTCTTCTGAAAGAAATCCAAATCTTCAAATTTTTATTTCTCATTTAAAAAAGAGATATCCTCTTCCCTTCCTTTTTAACAGACAAAAGGATGTTTAATATCTCTAGGGAAATTTCAGAATAACACCAACGATGATTCTTTCATATCTTCATCACGCTTAAAAATAGAATAATTAACAAACACAAAACTTAATCATATTATTAATTATCAAATCTCAACCTACCTTAAAAAAAAGTCCGCTTATTATAATAAACCAGACATCGAGATCTCTCGTGGAATCAAATTGAAGACGCTTCCTACGACCTCCCAATCGGATGAAAATCAAAGATAGAGGAGGCAGCTAGAATAATATTCGCGTAAGGACGGAGTACACAGATAAAGAGGACGTGAGTATCAGGAAGACGGCCAGGGTCGTAGGTGGAAAGAGACACACAGGGGTAGGGGGAGAAAGAGGCCGGCCACGATCCTAATCTCCCCGGGCCAAGGCCTCGCCGAAAATTCAATTAAACTTTTGATATACGGGCGGCTGTGTAAACGAAAATTTCGCAAGGTTCACGTACTTTCCTTGGCCTGGCTATGCGCAACCGGCCTCCACGATCGTTCGTTTCTGTAAAACGATTAGACGCTTCCACCACAGTTTTCTCTCC
>NW_006263623.1:121992-125057 GCF_000469605.1 Apis dorsata | reverse complement strand
TATATATATATATATATATATATATACACACGTGTGTAAGAGGAGGGTGAGCGCACATTCGGGAGAAAGGACTGGATTGATGCTAGACGACGTGTCGCCGGGAAATCTGGACATTTATCTCGGACGATTTGTCCGGACGCCCGGGGCGAACACGATTCTAACTGGCCGGATATCGAGACGGTGCGAGCGTACGAATTGTTCCTTCCTGTTCTTTCAGATTATACCTTCCTTTTTTCTTAGCTATTCGAGCTTAATACGGGGGATACAAAGATGTGCAAGTGATTTACGTGGAGATTGGAATATATAGATTTCTTTTTTTCTTTTTCTTTTTTTTTTTTTAGGAAATTTTGAAGGATTCGAAGCAAGTTGGTTTTGTGGATGAATCATTTCTTCCTGTGCTTTTACTTTTTTGTGCTTCTTCCTTTTTTTAGTTGTGGAATTAATATGGGGGACAATAATGCGTAAGTGTGGAAATTATATGTGGAATCTATTTCTCTTTTTTTTTTTTTAAATTTTGGAAAAAAGAGTGTTCAAGCTATGAATCGTGATTGAATATTGGGACACTTCGACTTTTTATTTTTTAAATCAACTATCTAATATTGTAATAAAATTTGTAAATATATGAACAAGGATATTCGAGGAACTAGCTACATTATGGATCGATTGTTTGTGTAAAAATGGAATGGAAAGTCGGTCTTTGTAGCTCTGTGTCTATCGACAGGAATAAATATTTCTTCTATGGGTTAACCCTTAACCCCACTATGCACAGAGTGAAACGTATCTTGATAAGTGAACGTATAATATTAATAAGAATATCTTGATGGAATAATTATTAATGGAACGATTTCTTAAAAATCGATATTCAATTGAGATTTGAAACAAAAAAATATTTGAATATCGTGGATAAAACTATTTTTTAAACGATCTAATACATGATTCACTGTCAGCTCTATATAACGAGCATAGTTGTACATAAGTTATTTGAAGGAATTTAACTATACGATGTATCCTTGGAAAATACCATCCACTCACTATAACTGCATTACATTGATCCAACATTCCACGAAGGTTTACACAAACAACATCAAATATCACTCTTACGTCACATCCGTATCCCCTATCAATTCCTCGAATTTTAACAGTTTCCAAAATCAACTCAACGAGAATAAAGAAAGCTATAATTATACAGCGTGGAAAAACAAAAATATCTGAAAATTTTCCAAATTTTTAAAACAGATTAAAATACTTTAAATTCCAAGTCTCTTTTAAATAGAATTAAAAATTGCTTCGCACTGGTCCAAAAACGAGCCAACCTAACTTCTCGGGAACACTTCGATGAATCTGGAAATTTAAAAACTTCAATTATTATACATTTAAAACATTAAAAAAGATATTTTAACTTTAAAAGGGGAAAGTCGTACAAATTCCCTTTTATTTTGAATATCCCACGATCATTCGACCACCCCCACACGATATAACAATTCGTCATGAAAATAACGAAGACGCGAGCCAGCCCACTCGCCAGACGAAATTCCAGTTCAAAGATAGAATTGTCCAGATGCTGGTCCCCGTTTCGCCCGATCGGTCGAGAAACGCCACGGGCTAAACGCGACACGATTTATTCTTCTCTGCAGAGAAGGCCTTCCTTTTGGCCATCCGCAATGCGCAGGAGGAAAAAAAAAAAAAAAAAAAAAAGAAAGAAAGAAAGAAAGAAAGAAAAAAGGGAAGAAATAGCGATCACCTCCGGAAAATTGGTCTCGTCCTTGGATTCTCAAACTTGGGCAACCGATAATCATCGGGATCGTGGTGTGGAATTGGCGAAATGTGTTGCGACCGTTCTCTATTCTCCACCTTTCTCCCTGAATGGGAAACATGCTCGTCATCCCGAGGAAACGTTTGCCGTGTTTCCTTTCTGTCGATGAATCGTCCATCATAGGCAAATATGACAAGCGGGCAGCGCCCCCTACAAAGAAGATCGGGGACCGTGAAAAATCTAGCAGGGCTGACGGTGCAGATTCGGACCTCGCAATCTGGGCCTTGATGCAACGCGATTTCGAAGAAAGAAGAGTGGAACTTTTGCTCAATGGACGGCATTGGTTTGTGGAAACTATGGTGGTGGATCAGTATGGGAATCGGTCCAAGCTACGCTCGACTTCTGTGTAACCGAATTTCTCGCTCTCGTTCGGGTTACCAAGGTGATCGTTCATATGGTTGTAGCGAGTTTGGTATGATGCTTCGATGTTTTTCAAAATTTGGATACTAGAAGATTTATTTTGGACCATATCTGTAACTAGATTTAACATTTTTATACAATTTTCACTTAATTTTCAATAGTGTAGGTGTTAATAAGAAGTAAATTTATTAATAAGAAAGTAAAGACAAAGTTAATGAGTATATGATCCTACATTTTGTTAGAATTCGTTCCAATCCTAGGAAATACCGTAATGCAAATAAGAAAATATAAGAAACAAATGTTCCATTGTGCGACAAAACTTGCAGAAAAACTTGTAAATACTTATTCAAATAAATGGACATATACGAGAAAGAAATACGTACGCAAGGATAAATTTATTTACTTATTTAATAAACTTACCAAGTAAATCGGACTAAAATCATCGAACGCGAGGGTCCATCCAGAAGCGACTTCAGTATCCAAGATTTCGGTCGGATTCACCGAGGAGGAAATTATTTTTTTCCATTTTGCCGGCTATTTTTGCGCCCGAGTGTTGCGCCCGAGGAGTGACTGACCTCTGGCCAGTTTCGCGGTGCCACGTTGATCGCCTATTTTTAAGCCGGCGAAAAATGCATAGTCTCCCTTTCGAAAGAAACACAGCCGAGAAAAGTGTGCGAGCACGAAGAGGAGCGAGGGAGGAGGAGAAAGATGGGACAGCGGAGTTGAAAACAGAGAGAATCGTCGTCGCCGTCGTCGCCGTCGTCGTCGTCGTCGTCGCAGTCGATGCTCGGTGGAAAAATTTATTTCGAAACGGCCACATGTCACGGTCAAGAAAAGCGGTCTCTTCTTCCTCCCCCTCCCCCCTTCTCGAATTCTTCAACGTTACCCAGAA
>NW_006263623.1:106648-121708 GCF_000469605.1 Apis dorsata | reverse complement strand
CCGCGGTTGGAGAGGCCGTGACGACGACCACGACGACGACGACGACGAGACATCGATGACGCGGATTTCATGGGGCAACGAACAAATTTCGTGGACGATTCAAGAAACGGTGTTAACAAACGGCACGATGGAATCTGATTATCACCAACCGAAACGACATCGATCTATTTTCGACCGCGTTCCTCGACGTCTACAGGACGTTTGAGTATATGTGTTGTTACGAGGACGTGTATTATTACTGAATCGGAGAGAGCGACATTGGTGGGGAGAGGTTTTTGTTTTGCTTTTCGAAGAATTGATACGTGTTACTTCGCGTTATTATTACGTCTCAATTGTTTATTGATATAATATATCATTGTATAGTTCTGAATTCCATATTTTGTTTTCGTCGAGGTTTTCGTAATTTGGAATAAGATATTCGAATGAAATAAATAAAATAAAATAATATTGGAATAAAATAATGCGAAGATAGGATGGTAAAGAGAAGTTATTTTAATTTTTTGAAGCTGTGTTTTAATAAGAACGTGTTTTTTATGAGTAATTTGTCTAGGTAGCAGGCTCGATGAGTAATACGTTTTGACCTGAAAAATGTTCTTTTATCTGTTAAATTTCTATTGTGTTAAGCAAAGTTTCAATAATATCCGTGATATTATTATCTAAAAATGAAAATTCTTCGATAAAAACTTACCAAATAATTAGTGCCTTTGTCCTATTTATGGTCCTAATATGTCCTAATTTATAAAAAAGAAATTAATGACAATCTAACTTTTTAATTAGAATAAGTAAAATAATTCCATTACAACGAAATTTGCCCATTATTGCAAAACTTTCCAAAAGACACTTTCGTGATCCTCAAAGTCGTTGATTTCACCAACAAAGAACGATTCCACCGTCGTTCCAAAAGATAGCAGCGATCTATTTTCGACCACTTCCTTCGCCACTAGAAGGACACGATTTTCTAACGAACGAAACTCGAACGAAGGCCTCGAACGAAGTTTCAAAATGTCGTGGTTTCCAGTCAGAAATCATCATTCCTGGAATTCATTTCGCACACATTTCGTAAAATAAAGGCCAAGGCGAAGAGTCAAAAGTTAAAAGAGGATTATTGACCGGTTTCGATTTCCGGAAACACTAAAAACAGAAATACTGACCTACCTGTTCGGATCTAGGATGCCTCTTACCGGTGGCTCGCCAATTTAAAAGTAATTTTCTCGAATCCCTCCGAAGAAAAAAGAATGGAAGCTCTTCCCACGGTTGGTCAGCTGGCCTGCGTCCAGAAGAAGCGACGATCCTCGTTCCGTTCGTCTCCCTTTATCATTTCTCCTTTCCTCCAACTGTGTTTTTTTACGAATTTCGATTTTTCTACCTGAGATCCATTCGTCGGGTCATCCGAGTCCCCACTTACTGGGTCCTTTACAGTTACGCGAGGAGATTCGAGGAGACAGATAAGACGAAGAAAAAGCTTTATTATTCTCTTCACGGGATGACGCTAGACCCTGATGCTTGGCCGATGTCGTGGACAGTTAGTTCTGTGGACAATTTTCCAAAATTAGTGGAAAATAATTTGAAATTGTTGCACGATGATTCGGTTAATAACAATATTACCGAATTATCATGACTCTTCCTCTTTCATTTTTAGATAATACGACGATAAATTATCAATCGATGATATTATTATCTAAAAATGAAAATTCTTCGATAAGAATTTACCAAATAATTAGTGTCTTTGTCCTATTTATGGTCTTAATATGTCCTAATTTAATAAATTTAATAATTTAATAATTTAATAAATCGATGAAAGTTTCGAGTAGATATCTCTCTTATTATTCTCTTCACGAGATGATACTAGACCCTGATGCTTGGCCGATGTCGTGGACAGTTAGTTCTGTGGACAATTTTCCAAATTAGTGGAAAATAATTTGAAATTGTTGCACGATGATTCGGTTAATAATAATATTACCGAATTGTATCATGACTCTTCCTCTTTCATTTTTAGATAATACGACGATAAATTATCAATCGATGATATTATTATCTAAAAATGAAAATTCTTCGATAAAAATTTACCAAATAATTAGTGCCTTTGTCCTATTTATAGTCTTAATTTAATAAATTTAATAATTTAATTATTTAATAAATCGATGAAAGTTTCGAGTAGATGATATCTCTCTTAAAAATTTTTCTAAAAATATATTCCAACTGAATGAAAGAAATATCATTTGAAACTTATTTCTTATAATTACGATAAATTTCTATGATACGATAAATTGATAAAATTTATTATCCGAATTTATCCGCACATTGTTATTAGTGCTGTTAAAAATAATAAGAAACTTTTCGTGCAAATATTTATCCTGTCTGATCTGACGAAACGCGCACATACCGTGAAACGCTTAGCATAATGTTCTACGGTTAATTTAAATTCATCAGCTCCCATAATTTGAACGTAGCGGGTTTCGATAAACACTCTATCGGTATATCTCCTTCCAGGCTAAATTTCAATTAGCTTTTAAACTATCAACCGTGCAGTATCATCACGTAACTCCTGTTACGATGAATTAAATGAATGTTCGTAAAATAAAATTGAAATCTTTCAACGAAATTTTTAATTTTAATCATTTGGAGATTAAAAGGGACGATCCTGCTCAATCCTGTTCAAAAATTGATAACGAGAATCAAAGGGTAGGTCGAGCAATTAGAGCGTCGTTTCGATGTCGGCAGAGATGCCAAGCAAAACGATTTCTCGCCTTGCGTTCTTATCGTGCCAACTACGACACATTGGCGTACCACTCTCCTGATCTAAATTTCGAGACGTCTTCTATCGGAGAGGAAATAAGATTTTTCCTGTTTTGTACTTTTCTAAATTCTCCATTAACTTGTCAACACATGTTTCCTTTTTAATTATTGTTCAATAAATCATAATTAGAAAAGAAAGGAATTCCAAGAATTTGCTTAATATCTTTCCTTATCCTTTTCTTTTTAGGTAAGATCAATAATGCTAGAAATGTTTTAAGAAATATGAAAAATAAGAAAGAAAAGATTATACGATCTCCTCAAATTTTCAAATTATATGGATTCTATATCACAAAGATTAGAAAATCTTTTTTAACTTTCAAATTCTATTCTATTTTCTATCGAAATAGTTATAATCGAATAAAAATAATTATGAAATTATCCATAATATCTATAATATGAATGCATAAAAAATTTCATAGATCCTCTAATCAAAACGAAACGTCTTCTTCCTCGATCTTCCAAAAGTTTCAAATTTCATAAGCCTATAGAATTAAATTAAATTTAAAAGTAAATTAAATTTCTAAAAGTTCGAATAAAACAAAATGAATTATGCAATCAAATTATATAACAAATCATCCTATCGTATTCCGTATTTCGAATCATCGAATCTCAAAACCATCCAAAAAAAATGCAATAATTAAAATGAAACAAAAGAAAATTGCAAAAACAAAAAACCAAAGAAAATAATAAATATATCTATTCATCACGCGCAGCTGAACACAGTCAATTTCCCCAAGATCGATCAGAATAAGTCACACGATCCTCTGAATCCTAGATCAACCAGTCTCCACATCGGGGAAAGAGAGAATCGAGCGTCACAGATCCGATCGTAAAAATCGATCGAAGGGATGAATGGCCGAAATTCGATCAAAGGACGAATCTGTTCGTGTCTAGGATCGGCTCTCTCTCACGAGAAATTTTCAAGAACACACGTGGTCCATCGCCCCCGGCCCGTACCCCTCCCTTTTTTCCTCTCCAGATCGCTTTTTATAAATTTCTCTCTCTCTCTCTCTCTTTCTCCCTCTCTCCATCTCCCTTTCTTTCTCTCTCTCTCCTTTTTTTTCTCCTTTTTTTTTACCACGGGGCCCTAGGATTTTTTTCTTACCCCTTGGCCGGCCATCTGCCGCTACGGAAGGGGCGGCCAAGATGCAGGATCCGCAAAAGAGGGGTTAGAGGGGGGGAAGGAAGAAGGATGCGCGGCGTATAGGATATCGGGCGTGTAAAAGGAGCGACGTAGATGGAAGAATGATAGAATGGAGGAGATGAGTCCAGAGAGAAGAAGCTTGGGTAACGGCTTAAGTCCCAGTTTCGGGCACACAGGGAACCGATCGGGTGGCTTCCACCCGATTCTGGGGGGAGAAGAATGTCGTCGTGGGACGTTGGTAGGAAGTCACGTAATATTGGATCGTTCAATAACCGTGGTATGACGGCGATAAGGGTAGTTCTTTGTGAAATTACGGGTGTTGGCGTGTATTAGGATCCGTTGCTACGGGGGATATGAATTTTAAAATTTCGTTAAGCACCCGAGAATTGATTTTTACAATGGTTTCTCCCATGCTTCCTCAATATTTTAAACTGTATATCATATGAAAATTTTGTTTATGCTGTCTCTGCCTTCCATTGTGCTGCTGTATACGTCTCGATGAAAATGGATTTTGAAATTATCCAAGTATGCTCGGATCGATATCAATTTTTCCCGGGATTTTCTTTCGAAAATATTCTTTCTATTGCATCATGTAACACATATACGATAATACTTTCCATTTAGAAATAAATATACCTTTCACACGTACATTTCTATCGATCGTCAATATTGATGTTATAAATTCTTAATTTACATCGAATGAACAACAATTTTATTATAAAGTCAATAATCGAGATGGCAGAATACTACTACCAAACCCATAAACCGAATAAACCACTCTCCATTCCTCCACAAAATCCGCTACCGACGAGACCATAACACCGTTAGGTTCCCAAAAGGTGGTCGTTTCTAAATAAACGGTATCGGGGAGCTGGTTCTCACGGGGGCTCGCGAGCGTAGATTTTCCTAAAAAGCTGAGGGAAAACACCTCATCCGGCCTAGTATTTTAATTTTTTTTTCTTCTTCTTCTTTACGTCCATCCCTCCACCGTACTCTCGCTTTTTTCTCTCTTCACCTCAACCTCTCTCGCGTGTTCCGTTGCCGGAGAATCTGTGCCACTCCGGGTACCGTAAACCCCTCCCTTCTTTCACCCTCGAGACCTGCCCCCTCCTCCGTCGTTTTTTTTTTTTACGCCGCACAAGGGGTTTCCGTCCTCGCGTCGAACTTCCTCGAACCCCACGATCCGGGCGTAGTAAAAAAAAAAAAAAAAACAGGCAAGGGGGCCCCCCCATCACGGAAGTCGCACGTTCGTGTATACGCGCATTTCGGATTCCGATCGAAGAAATCCACCTAGCGAGTCGATGCCAACCCCTGGAGCCACGAAATACATTTTTTTTTCTCCCTACCCCTCCTGGTTCACCCTCCATCCCTGACTGCAACATGCTAGATGCGACCTAGGCTCTGTGAACCGGGGTGAGAACTTTTTTATAAGAAGCTGGACATGGGAAAAAATGCGAGACTGACTGCACTCTGTGGATGGATCACGTCCGCAGTGGACCGCAAGGGTAGATGGAGAATAATGAAGATAGAGGAACAGGAAGGGGTTGAAGAAGATGAATTCGCGTAACGTGGAAATTTTAAATTAGATTGGAATTCGATGAATTTAGTGGTAATTTTCTTTCTTAAGTATTCTGGATTTTTTGATAAAAAACCAACTAAGTTATAAATTGATTAAATTATTGATACGTATGAATTGTTAAAAGAATAATGAAAGAAAATTACAGGTAAGATATGTAACAGTGAGATATGTAAGACACGAATATAGGAGATCTGTATAATAAACAAAAGAATTTTTGGAACCATCTAGTATGAAGAAAAATCTGATTTCGCGCTGTCCCAATGATGATTTAGAGGATCGATGAATCATCGATATTCGCTTCGTCGAATAATTCGCGGAAGTCGAGAAACCCGGAAGTCGAGGACGTTAATCATCCAGTCGCAGAATTTGCATGGTCCTCGAAAATTTTTCGCCAGGTTTCGTGCCAAGGAAAACACGGAAAACCAGCCCTTCTCTCCTCCCTCATCCTCGGTCAGATGGAAACGGTGTCCAGGAATGAGATGTTCCCCCGATTTTTCGACGGTTCAACGACCCCCGGAAGACAAGGCGTCAGGACAAGGAGGACAGTGGTGCAGGATAGAACAGCTGCAACTTTCCAGCGTAAATTAATGATCAGCCCTGCTGCAAATTTTAAGGAAACCGACCTTTAAATAGCCGGTTACGAAAATCTCGACGAAAATATCTTGGTAACCGAGGGGAGAGACGATCAGCCGGTCCCACTCGTGTCACGATTTTCCTTGCCCAAGAAAAATCATTGGGTTGGTACGAGGAGAGAAGAGGAGCGTTGCTTATCCGGACGCAGGACCACGGCTAACCCTTGCGAGAAGGATGGTCCAAACACCCTTGGCAAGGGGTCTGTCTCGATGGTTATATTTGGTATCTGGCTCCGCTCCTCTCGGGCACACATGCCGCATTGGCGTAGCCAAAGGTCGAAAGTAGCGGTCAATGTATTTTCCAATCCCTGTTTTTGAGTTAATAGCTTCGTGGAATTTTTTTACATCGATTTGGGACGATATATTAAATTTCTTTTGGCTGTGTAATAATTTCAAATATTCTTCTGAATTTTTTACGACAAATATCTACTTATTAATAATTTTAATACAATACACACATCCTTGCCTAGAAATTTTGGAATATTTATTATATTTAATAAAAAATAAGTAATAATTAATAAATATAAAAATTCTTATATTAAATAACATGTATGGGTAATGATGTATTTGAAAAATTCGAATTTAAATCAAGTATTAACTTTCATTAAAAAATTTCTTTAAAAATGGAAAGTTTTCTGATGATTTTTTAACCATACATTCATATAATTTTTGTTCAATTTAAGTGCAATTTCAAAGTATATTAATTGAAATTTAATAAGTTTAATTTCTAAATTTATTACTCTCCAAAAATTTCTCTCTTCTTTTTACGAGAAATCCTCAATAACCATCGTCCAACCATACCAAAGGCACACTAAACAGACGTCCCTACATCATCTCTCTCTTTCTCTTTCTCTCTCTCTCCGTTATCAGAAGCGGAACTACATCTCACAATAAGACCAGTGTCGACAAAGATGTCCAAGCAAACTCAAGCCAGCGTGATATCAAAGCGTGCCGGAAGACGAACCCCTTTGACCCCTACACCGAGCCCCCTTCGCACCTGCAAAAGATTATACCAAGACGTTTTACCTTTGATCGAGCATAGAGTCGAAGAAAACATTAAGCCAAGGATGCGAAATACATTTGAGATATATACCATAACTCCATAATTCATCATCTACCATCAAAAAAAAAAAAAGAAAAAAATAACTTTCAAAAGCAACGCTCTCAATTATTACTCTCAAACGTACTTAACACCCTATCTACGTACTCTAACCAAGCGTAGGGAGAAAGAATTTCGTATCTAACTTACGTACAAGAGGCAGACAGGAAGCCTGCAGTGCGGTTTCAACCGACCTCTTGACCATCTCTGGTCACCGATATACCAACGCGACGCGCAGCCGCTTTGGGGACGCGTTCGCTTTTATCTTCGTTCCTCCGTGTCCCTCTTTTCCCGTCCGTTTTACGACGGACGCACGAGAAGGATGCACGGCACGGATACCGTGCGGGAAGAAGCGAGAGAGAAGCGATAAACTCCCACGAAGAGCTGGACCGCGGGCGAAACGAAAAGCTCACCGAAACATTCGTCCTCCTCCTCGTCGTCTTCTTGGTCGAGCGAGGCACATGTGCACGTCGCCGAGTCGCCAGACAGATCTTTTTTGTCCCGAAGTAAAAATAATCTTTAAAACCCCGAACAGGATGCGTTGTTAGGCTAGGGGGAGGGAGAAGGAGAAGGATGGAGAGAGAGGCATCGGGC
Organism: Apis dorsata; assembly: GCF_000469605.1. Lineage (NCBI taxonomy): Eukaryota > Metazoa > Arthropoda > Insecta > Hymenoptera > Apidae > Apis > Apis dorsata. The sequence goes on along the minus strand of NW_006263623.1, from coordinate 113,864 downwards.
ATCGTCACCAAGATGGTCCACGCGGCGTTTTTTCACCCTTTGGACGCTCGTCGCCCTGTAACGGGTGTCCGAAATTAACGCGAGGACCCCAACGTTTAATCCTATGTATGTACGTACGTATGTATGTTGCTCTGTTTCCCTCTCGCTCTCTCTCGAAGAGAAGAAGCTTGAACGCATCTGTCGGAAGTGAAGATTTGATGCTCGAGAGGTTTGGGGATTTTGGTGAGTATTCTTGGTGGAGAATGAGGAATAATGGCTTTGAGACGCCATGATGGTGATAATGTGCAATGATGAGCGTAGGATGGATAATTTTGAGTACGGATATGATGTATTGAAATCCAAGTGTTGGGGGTTTTTATTCTAAAATGGATGGAAATTGAATTAGAGTGTTGGAATAATTGAATTATTGATAACTTGTTTGGTTATGTTGAATTTGTCGAAACTTGTATAAGGAAATTGACATTTGGATTCAATGTTGAAGAATAGTTAATTAAATTATACGTTGTTTTTTAGTAAGAAATTGATAAAATCGATGAAAATGAAAGGAACAAATATTATTCATCGATCTCAATCATTGAATTCTAAATGGTATATATATATACTTTCGTGAAATTGGACACATTATGTGCAATAGTTTTATAATTTTCAGCCAAAGAAAATAAAATTAAGATAATCGTGAAGTCGATATACTATTTTCGGCCAACCAGAGTCGAGTTTCAATTATATTTGACCGAATTCCTCATCTGATATCGATTTTCCTCCTAAATTATTATATTTAAAGAATATAATCAGAATAACATGTATAAAAAGTGAAATTAAATAATGATCGAATATATATCCGATATTTAGATACAATTTAGATGAAATTAGAAATGCTAATAAAAAAAGTTTCTTCTTTTCCAGACATTTAAAAAATCTTACTTTAATTATTGTTCGAAAATTTATATTGATAGAAAAATGTTTTATGTTTGCAAAGATTAAAAACGTCACTAGATATAAACTTATATAGATTTGAAAATTGATAACAGAATCCTCTAGACAAAGACAGAGATATAGATATCACTTCATTATATTTATCATCACATCTTTAAGAAAAAGTATACGTGTATTAATTTTCTTAATAAAATTTTCATTTATCGTGTATATCACACGACAATATTAATACTCGTCGCGATTTAAATCTTAATCTTAATCTTTTACCGCTTCATTTGAATTGCTTGGTCACTAATTCTTTTTCTTTCTTTTTTTTTTTCTTTTTTATTGAAGAGAATCGAAGCGGACTACAAGTGGGTTACTGCACGTTGTAAATTGTACGGCGATCATGAGACGTATTCTTGATTCCACGTTATCGCAGCCTGCTGTTTGACTTAACTAGGCGGTCGTGCTGCTAAATGGCACACGTGTCCACACATGGCGCAAGCGGCTCTCGAGGCTTGTATAACGTACGAAATAAAGAAATCGAGCGAATAGATTCTTATACGAGTATCAACGAATTTGAAATTGTTATTGTAGTATCCAATTAATTAGAAAACAATTTTGTATAATCGAAGTATCTTAGAATAATATTATTCATTATTCGAAGTTATCAATTTTTTTTTCTTATTATTATCACTCTTATCTTCTCAAGATTATAAATACATTTAAAAAAATCCTTTGAACTGTTCCGAGAAGCTAAATTGATCAATTTTGAAAAAAGTTATTATTTTAACCATTTAAATATTTAATTTTTCAAAATTTAAAAGAACATGGTTCAATCGATTTAAAAAATTATCGCACGATTAAATAGAAATAATAAATAATAAATAATTCTGAATTTTTCACAATTTCTAGAAGTTAAAATATTTAAAAAAATTTAAGAAGATAACGAAAATAACATGGCCCCAAATTTACTTTACTGCTACTTGTTTTAAAATGAAATAAGGTACTAGATGCTGCAGGGTCAACGTTTATAGTATCACTTATTAAATATATAGCGATATTTATGATACTTTTAGACAACAATGTTGCACGACATGGAAATATTTTGCTCGACCAATTTCCAAGATATTCATCCATCGGTAGTTATACTTTTACCTCGTTCCTCCTGAAATCTAAACTCTTTCTACAGGTCAAAGACCGAGCGATTCCCCGGTTTCCCTCAGCTTTAATTACAGCGTGCATCCATTTCTTACCTCTCTACCTGTTCACGCGCTTCAAACTTGCTACTAATTCAGAATCAAAACCATTCTATCCTAATAAAGAATAATTTTCGCTAACGAGAGAAATTTCTGTCTCTTTTTCAAACAACCGTACGCTCATATAATTTCTTCAAATTTTATCATAAATTATGCACAAAATTCTAAATTCCCTCTTTTTAGACAATAAAAAAAAAATCTCAATTTTCGTAAAATTTATTTTACTTCTATTCCACGTATAATATTAAACATTTTAAACAATTAGCCCATCAAGATCGATAATCCAAAATTATAATTAATACATACTTGTTTACCGAATACACAATTTCTCATAAAATATTCCCGATATATACATCCTCCTATTATGCAACAACAACAAGTTACACAAGTGACGATTAATATTGTAGAAAATAAAACTCAGCGAAACTAACCAACGAAACATTTCAATCAACCTCGATACACGCGAGAACGTGTATTCCACGAGCATGGAATACGCTAACGGACGTTAGGAAGCGTCAGAGGCGGAGTGACCGTATAAGACCTCTTCCTGTGCCCAGAGAGTCGTAGAAACCCACGGCGGTTAAAAGACGGCGGCGGAAAAATCGTCTGAACCTGCGGACGTTTGAAACACAGTGCCCCACGCGGTAATGAATGTGGGAGTTTCACACGGGTCAACGGATCGCTGCGTTTTCTAGGGATAAAACACACGCGAACGAAGATGCACTTGGAATTTCTCCTCGTTGCTCGTTGCTCGAGCTATATAGCGTGCACGTCCGTAATAAACAGGCTTGATAACTTATGCATTCCGAATAGAATACGATACGATCTATCTGGCACTGCAATAAATACGAGAAGCGAGGAGAAATGGATAGCCAGCCACCGCTTCGTCTAAACTCGTCCACATTTTACAAATTTTACGCGCTGCCCCCGAAAACGTTGACGTTCGATGAAGAAGAGATTGTTCGCGGGGGGAGAGAAGGAAATTAACCGGACACGCGGTTCACATCTTCCCTGCGTGAAAGTCGAATGTTTAAGAGGAGAGTTGGATTTTAATGGAGGAACGTTGTTGTAGGAGGATGACTTTTGGGATTTGTTGGGTGAGAAAACGGTGTCTCGGGGCACAGGAAGTGGTGCAATATGCGGGAAATTTATGATAGTATCGCGGTATGTAAGATCTTGGCTTGGGATATGGTGGATCGTGGATTGATTTCCAGATTGGTATTGGTCAGAGCTGGATATTTTCGTTGAAAGGAATTTTTAATCAATGGAATTTGTTGTGGAAAATGAGATGGTGTTTAGAAATCTTATGGAGAAGTATAGAAAGGATTGCAATAATGATGAAATTATTCCAAGTAAAGAGTACATACGTTTGACGAGAATTCGTAAGAATACGATTCAAGAAGTGTGCCCAAACACAAGATTGTCCGAGATATCTCAAACAGGTCCGTGTTTCTGGGACACTGTCCAGGACTCCAGACTTCTGTGTCACAGGAGCCACAACAGATAATTTCTCGGGTTAGTTAAAAGTCACTTCAGATCCTTCGCTGTCCAGGACAGCCCCCAAGCCTGGGAAACATCGACGTTCATTGCCCTGCCTCTTTCTCGTTTCCCATTCGAAAATCTTTCACGAAATTAAAGGGCGCAATTCGAGCGAAACACTAACTGATACTGCCTCGAATCGTTGCTATCGTTTTCACTGAGAAACTGTCGAGATTTTTGTAATTAAAAAGATATTAATGTTGAATGGATCTTTGTAAAATGATATTTGAAAAATCGAGAAAAATGTATTTTGTCATTGATGAATGCTGCCATTTGTTTACTTTTAGCAGAGTTTGAATATTAGAGGCAAGAGAATGTTGATCTTTGATAATTGTGTTTAAACTACGGATAGACGTATACTTGGAATTTTATACATGTTATATTATGCGGAATATTATAATATATTCGTTGGAATATAACGTTCAATATATTTTTGCATTCCATCATTCTATAATAATTTTAAAATATTTTTGCATAATATATAACATAGAAAACTATTCTGTTCCTAAATATCCTCGTGTACTTATTCATTATTGAATCCGAATAAATATAAATATAATAAATTTCCTCTAATTCCCACAATTATAAAAAAAGAATATAAAATACCCTATTTAATTAATTGATTTACTTAATATCAATATTACATACGTTATGTAACGATTAATTAAACTTCATTAATAATTATAATTAGAAAATCCCATTGATATAACACTAACCTACTAAAAACACGATTTTTTTCAACTTGAAAGAAAAAAAAAGAAGAATATGAAATAACCAAAAAAGCATTGTAAGCGTTAAATAATTCACAATCAAGCATTCTACATCCTCCTGAATTCTAATAATAATAATATCAGTCGATCAAAATTTCATCGTACACCTTCCTCCACCATTTCGATTATCAATTCACCGTTAAAATACAGAACGCCTCGCTCCATCCCTCTCCATCCTCGACACCGCCGACTCGCCCCGTCCTTCTCTAGACTGTCTTTCCGCCGCAGGATCTCGATCCTCGGACGAATAATCCCGTCGAAAGATCCGCGGATATCGATCCCACCGCGGATGAAGGGTTTAGTCACGGAATAATTAATGTGAGAGAGCAGGTACCTCCTTGCGTACACTCGTCTACTCCACTTTCTCTGCGACTCGACGCGTGCATACGTGTTTACGGCAAAGGGGACCGGCCGTGCATCGGTAATCGCGGCCAGGATCCAACGACCAATGGATACGGTGCTGATCGTCATTGTTTCCCGCGTGAAACGATGATCCTTAGAGCGACGTTGCATTACGTGGTGGTGTTGCTTCCGTCATTTTTTCATAGAGGTTTATGAAACAGTTTAAGTTTATGAAATTTGAATCTGGGAGTTTCTTTTTTCCCAAGTTATTAATTATAATGAGGCTCCTTTTTTTTTTTGGCTTGTATAAAATTAAATATTTTATGTTTTATGTTTTAAGCGAGTCGTAGTAATTGATTGATTGGAATAGTATTAGTGATAGTGAATTGTTCGATATTCAAATTTTTCGAATTCTATTGATTCTTTTGAAAAATTTATTCAAAATACAAGACTATTAAAAAGTACTTGATATTCCAAAGTGGAAGACGAAGATATGCTTTTTTTCTAATCAATCTAACGAAGATGTTTTATCATCCATCATCAAAATCACTATGTGATATATTTAATTCAAAGTTAGAAACAAATCTACCAAACCCTCCACGTTTCGAAACTTTTCAAACCCGTTCTATAATGCAACGGTGAAAATCAGTTTGTTGTACTCCATATCGAACTCCAACTGTTGCACAAAAGCGCGAACAGTTTCACGGGGCCGAAAACACGAAGAGAAGAAAAGGAGCGGAGCGAATAAAATGAGAAATTCGATTAAAAGGAGATATATGCGATGACCGTCAGAAGAGGGATACTCGAAATCTTGGCGTGGAAATTTAGCACGAGGTACGAGTAACGCGAGTATAACAAATGTGACACCGATCGTCAACAAAAGGCTGGCGCCGCTCCAACTCGGCATTAACACGCGTGGAAATTACTCTGGTAATTTAAACGCCTGGCCAGTGTTAATCGCATCGTTTCCTCGGCGACTAACGGCCAGCCAAGAAATTTCCGAAATCATCTTCGTCGGCTCTATCCAATTTACCCGAGCCATCGACCAACAAGAGTCTTCAAAACAAACCTACGCCGAGAACGGACGAAGAAGGCGTAGAACAAAAAGAGCAAAAGGAAATAATGGAGGAAAACTCGAAGAGTAAATTGTTAATTCGCGTTTTAGAACTTTCTCATCGATGTGATTCTATGCAATTTCGAAAATATTAATTTCAAATCCAAGATATATTGAATATTCGATGAAAATTCATTTGCAGGTAACTCAAAGTTTCCATTTGGTTATTGATGCAGAAAAAGTCATTGTTTTTTTTAACAGAATGACTTTTCTTAGTAGAATCTTTATTATAAATGCATTTTCGAATTATGAATTTTCAGTTTGATACTTTAAATTAACAATTAATTATTCTATTCCTTTCATCGTCAAATGATAGTAATTATTAGTGATTATTTTATTTAACAATGCGTACAATTTTAAATTTACTGTATCGTATTGCTTACGTGTGATTAAGCAAATAATACTTTCGAGTGATGGCATTCACATAAATGTACATACGTATCAATGTTTGTTTTCCGTATATATATATAAGAATATTATTTAACAAATTGTACAGATAAAAATAAAACTGAAAATTCATTTTCAAATTTCAGAAGAATCGCCTTCCTTTATATATCTATATCTTATATATCTTTATATATCATCTGGTATCGATATATTACCGAATTTATCTCGTTATTTTATTCGCAATCCTATATCTACATCTAATTTCACAGAAAGAAATCGAAACGAACTTCATAATACAATCTCAACCGCTTCTAACAAACCAGTATATAAATACACCTTACACGTGCGTATCAACAGATGAATATTACTTTGTCCCATTTTACCCCCGTATTGTAATCAATTAAAAAAAATATACACACATATATATATATCTAAACATACATTACTTTTCAATAATAATAATTCTCAAATCCTATCAATCGAAACGTGTCCGAAACGAACCTTAACCCAATAACCTTTTCCCCCGACCCCCTCCCGAGTCGAATCTCTCTCGAAAAACGGAGAAATAAAAAGAACGGCAAGGAAAAAAGAGGGAAAAAGAAGAAAGAAGAAGAAGAAAAGAAAAAAAATACTCGTCATCCACCCTGAAACGGTGCGTAGCCGCGCGAGGATCCCGCGTACCGTCGCGAAACTGTCGGGTCCGTCCGCTCGAGAGACCTCGCGGCCCCCCTATCCAGACAGAGACGAACGATCTCTCGCGGCGGACACAGAGGGGAACGGGAACGCGCTCGAGAAGGAGCGGTCTCGTCGCGGTGGGACAGAGAGAAGACTCACGCGCACCAGTTATATACACACTAGTCTATCCCGCGCGCGTGTAACTGCACGCCTAG